>NC_057808.1:18153946-18174954 GCF_018294505.1 Triticum aestivum | reverse complement strand
TTGCTTTAAGTAGACTCCAAGTCCTCTGGATCACATTTGTTCCGAAAATCACATTCCCGAAGGTTTCATTCCGTTTGGACTCCGTTTGATATTCTTTTTCTGTGAAACACTAAAATAGGCAAAAACAGCAATTTGGGCTGGGCCTCCGGTTAATAGGTTAGTCCCCAAAATAATATAAAAGTGTATAATAAAGCCCATTAAACATCCAAAATAGAATATAATATAGCATGGAACAATAAAAAATTATAGATACGTTGGAGACGTATCATCGGTATGTTACTTGCCCGAGATTCGATCATCGGTATCTCAATACCTAGCTCAATCTCGTTACCGGCAAGTCTCTTTACTCGTTCCGTAATGCATCATCCCACAACTAACTCATTAGTCACATTGCTTGCGAGGCTTATTGTGATGTGCATTACCGAGAGGGGCCAGAGATACCTCTCCGACAATCAGAGTGACAAATCCTATTCTCGATCTATGCCAACTCAACTAGTACCATCGGAGACACCTGTAGAGCACCTTTATAATCACCCAGTTACGTTGTGACGTTTGGTAGCACACAAAGTGTTCCTCCGGTAATTGGGAGTTGCATAATCTCATAGTCATAGGAACATGTATAAGTCATGAAGAAAGCAATAGCAGTAAACTAAACGATCAAGTGCTAAGCTAACGGAATGGGTCAAGTCAATCACATCATTCTTCTAATGATGTGATCCCGTTAATCAAATGACAAATCATGTCTATGGCTAGGAAACTCAACCATCTTTGATCAACGAGCTAGTCAAGTAGAGGCATACTAGTGACACTATGTTTGTCTATGTATTCACACATGTATTATGTTTCTGGTTAATACAATTCTAGCATGAATAATAAACATTTATCATGATATGAGGAAATAAATAATAACTTTATTATTGCCTCTAGGGCATATTTCCTTCAGTCTCTCACTTGCACTAGAGTCAATAATCTAGATTACACAGTAATGATTCTAACACCCATGGAGTCTTGGTGCTGATCATGTTTTGCTCGTGGAAGAGGCTTAGTCAACGGGTCTGCAATATTCAGATCCGTATGTTATCTTGCAAATCTCTATGTCTCCCACCTGGACTTGATCCCGGATGGAATTGAAGCGTCTTTTGATGTGCTTGGTCCTCTTGTGAAATCTGGATTCCTTTGCCAAGGCAATTGCACCAGTATTGTCACAAAAGATTTTCATTGTACCCGATGCACTAGGTATGACACCTAGATCGGATATGAACTCCTTCATCCATACTCCTTCATTTGCTGCTTCCGAAGCAGCTATGTACTCCGCTTCACACGTAGATCCCGCCACGACGCTTTGTTTAGAACTGCACCAACTGACAGCTCCACCATTCAATGTAAACACATATCCGGTTTGCAATTTAGAATTGTCCGGATTAGTGTCAAAGCTTGCATCGACGTAACCATTTACGAGGAGCTCTTTGTCACCTCCATAAACGAGAAATATATCCTTAGTCCTTTTCAGGTATTTCAGGATGTTCTTGACTGCTGTCCAGTGATCCACTCCTGGATTACTTTGGTACCTCCCTGCTAAACTAATAGCAAGGAACACATCAGGTCTGGTACACAGCATTGCATACATGATAGAGCCTATGGCTGAAGCATAGGGAACATCTTTCATTTGCTCTCTATCTTCTGCAGTGGTCGGGCATTGAGTCTGACTCAACTTCACACCTTGTAACACAGGCAAGAACCCTTTCTTTGCTTGATCCATTTTGAACTTTTTCAAAACTTTATCAAGGTATGTGCTTTGTGAAAGTCTAATTAAGCGTCTTGATCTATCTCTATAGATCTTGATGCCCAATATATAAGCAGCTTCACCAAGGTCTTTCACTGAAAAAATCTTATTCAAGTATCCTTTTATGCTATCCAGAAATTCTATATCATTTCCAATCAACAATATGTCATCCACATATAATATTAGAAATGCTACAGAGCTCCCACTCACTGTCTTGTAAATACAGGATTCTCCAAAAGTCTGTATAAAACCATATGCTTTGATCACACTATCAAAACGTTTATTCCAACTCCGAGAGGCTTGCACCAGTCCATAAATGGATCGTTGGAGCTTGCACACTTTGTTAGCTCCCTTTGGATCGACAAAACCTTCTGTTTGCATCATATACAACTCTTCTTCCAGAAATCCATTCAGGAATGCAGTTTTGACATCCATTTGCCAAATTTCATAATCATAAAATGCGTCAATTGCTAACATGATTCGGACAGACTTAAGCATCGCTACGGGTGAGAAAGTCTCATCGTAGTCAACCCCTAGAACTTGTTGAAAACCTTTCGCAACAAGTCGAGCTTTGTAGACAGTAACATTACTGTCAGCGTCAGTCTTCTTCTTGAAGATCCATTTATTCTCTATGGCTTGCCGATCATTGGGCAAGTCAACCAAAGTCCACACTTTGTTCTCATACATGGATCCCATCTCAGATTTCATGGCCTCAAGCCATTTTGCGGAATCTGGGCTCACCATCGCTTCTTCATAGTTGGTAGGTTCGCCTTGTTCACGTAACATGACCTCCCGAATAGGATTACCGTACCACTCTGGTGCGGATCTTACTCTGGTTGACCTACGAGGTTCGGTAGTAACTTGATCTGAAGTTTCATGATCAATACCATTAGCTTCCTCACTAATTGGTGTAGGTGTCACAGGAACCTGTTTCTGTGATGAACTACTTTCCAATAAGGGAGCAAGTACAGTTACCTCATCAAGTTCCACTTTCCTCCCACTCACTTCTTTCGAGAGAAACTCCTTCTCTAGAAAGGATTCATTCTTAGCAACAAATGTCTTGCCTTCAGATCTATGATAGAAGGTGTACCCAACAGTTTCCTTTGGGTATCCTATGAAGACACATTTCTCCGATTTGGGTTCGAGCTTATCAGGTTGAAGCTTTTTCACATAAGCATCGCAGCCCCAAACTTTAAGAAACAACAACTTTGGTTTCTTGCCAAACCACGGTTCATAAGGCGTTGTGTTTGGGATATTACCACGGGGCGTAAACCGGCCAGGAGAGGCCGGGTTAACTTCATAAGTAGTTCATCTGTATCTGAAGCCCATGAAGACAGATGGTGACGCTTCATGAAGGCCCAGGGCCCAAAGCCGGTTTAAGGCATGTAGACACAAACCGGCATTGAGATGTAAACTTGTATTGTAAGATATGCGTAGCAGAGACCGAGTCGGACATGATTATGAGCCGGCCTCGGAGTCTGTAAACCGAAGGGCGTCAACCCATGTATATAAGGGGACGGCCCGGCGGCGGTTCAGGGACAACAAAAAACAACTTGAGACTTAGGCAAAGCGTATTCGCTCCCTGGTCATCGAAACCCCATCAATTCCATCACAACTAGACGTAGGCTTTTACCTTCATCGTAAGGGGCCGAACTAGTATAAAACTCTCTTGCGTCCCTTGTCCGCTTTAACCCCTTTAAGCTAACCCGTAGCGATGGCTCCATGACTAAGTCCTTTCTCTAGGACATCTGCCGTGACAAAACCACGACAGTTGGCGCCCACCGTGGGGCTATCGTACGATGGTTTCAAGTTCTTGGAGGGCAGCTTCGAAGGACTCAAGGGTTACGCTATGGGCCGGATGACCAAGAGTCGTCACGGCAAGCTCTACATCAATGATGTAGGCTGGGGCCCTGAGGCCGGCTCAATCGAGTACGGGTACCGGGTCCCCTTTGGTGGCATACACGTTTTCATTGGCAAGATCGGTGAACCGGGCCCTGAGCCGGACATCTGCGCCGACCTCATCGAAACGGCTCAGCGTGCGAGATCTGCCCGGGTCAAGCCTGTCATGAAGCATGCCTTCGTGGGAGTTATCCATGGAGGTGAATCTGATTATAGATCGGAATCTGGTGGTGAGACCATCGTTTATTCCGGCGACGAGTCATCGACTGGAGAGACCGAGTCGTTATATCAGTTATAAGATGGCCGGATTGGGGGCTGTTCCGAGGGCGACAGTATTCCGGACCCCTTCGATCTGCCAAACCGGGTGGCGATCTTCATGGCCGGCACGCAACCAGTGCTCCACTCTTCAACCGCAGCGGCGATGATTTCCGGGTCAGCAGCGGCGGCAGCGGCTGGGGCAGGAGGCCCTGTGCGACCGCCAGCTCAGGTTCTATCTGATTTGCTTGATGTGTTGGCAACGCTGATGGCGGAGGTTAACCCGGCGGATCAGGATGCACACAATGCGGAGGTTGCGAAAGTGAAAGATCAGATCACCCAGGCAAAAGCCGACTTAGCAGCTAAGGATACCAGGATAGCCGCGGAGCGGGCTGCTTTGGATGCACAAGCTTACCGGATTATGCTGGATCAGAGTGCGTCGAACGAAGTCCTGAAGAGGAGGCACCGATCTCGCCTGCCGCCAGTTTACGACGCTAGAAATCTCTTTAACACCCCAGGGGCAGGAACCAGTAATCCGCCGGTGGTAAACCGGGTAGAGGCACCCAGAGCAGGGGCGCCAGTTCAGCCACGTTTGGTGGATCCGCCTCGTCAGAACAACGTTGTGGTACCTCATGTCCCCACACCACCGGGTCATTATTCTAACCCTATGGACAACATTGTCGCTGCCGCTTCACGGCTGGCGGCCATCCCGATCGAAGGCGATTCTGCAGCAGCGGTCGAGACGCGTCGGGTTAAGGAGCTTCTTCAGACAGCCCTGATTCAACAGGAGGCTTATTCGTATAGTCGCGATCGGATTCATTCCACTCCCCGTCCAAGCCGCAGTTACAGTAAGCGTATGGATGAACCGGCAGTGTCAAGCAATGCGTGGAACCGTGATCCGCCCCGTGGCCATAACCCGGCGGGTGGTGCCGGTGATGCTCAGGATGTGGTGAACCGGGCTCGGGCACGCAGAGAGGCTGAGTTAGGAGTGCAGCACGAGGCCCGTCAGCTCACTCCGGTTCGTCCAACCACATCGGTGGAACGAGGAGTTACCTCTAGTTCCTTGGGAGTGCCATGTCTTGTCCCGGCGTTGCGCAATGTGCGCCTGCCCAAAGATTTCAAGGGCCCGCGCAAGGTGCCGAATTACACCGCTGATTTATCCCCTGAAACATGGGTTGAAAGCTATGAGATGGCCATGGAGATGCTGGACGTGGATGATGCGGCATGTGCAAAGTACTTCACCATGATGTTAGAAGGAACGGCCCGCACTTGGCTAAAGAGTTTACCGGCTAATTCTATCAAGTCATGGGCTGAGTTGAGAGCCCGGTTTGTTCAGAATTTCAAGGATACATGCAAGCAGCCCATGTCAATTGTGGACTTAGCTGCATGTGTCCAGGAGGAAGGAGAGTCAACAACCCATTGGGTGCGCCGGGTTTCGGAGATTTTGCATTCATCAGACCGCATCAACGCTGACACCGCAGTTTTAAGATTGCAAGGCAATTGCCGATTTCAGCCCTTGAAGTTGAAGTTGGGACGGCTCAAACGTCATTGTAATGACATGGGAACCCTTATGGCTGCACTGGTGAAGTATGCCGACTCTGATAGTACCAAGGATCCCGAGTCTGACGATGACAAGACAGGGAAGGGAAAGAAGAGCGGCAACACCAAGGTGCAGCACCACAACTCGGCGGGTCATGGAAATGGCGGCAAGCGTAAAGCGGACCACGGTTTAGATTTTGTGGCTAACATTAATACGCACGACAAGGGCCAGCGGCGTAAGGGTAAACCGCCCCGACGGAATGGAATGCCGAATCCTAATCCGGACCGATTGTCGTATCTGTTGAACCAGCCCTGTCCAAAGCATGGGACGAAGGAGGAACCATCTACACACCTCTGGAAAGATTGTTATATCATGCAAGAGTTCAAAAATTCTGACTCTTTCCGGTATGATCATGGATCAGGAGGCGGTTCAGGCGGAGGAAATTCCGGTTCAGGATTCCATGGCAATCAGGGTGGACATAACAATCAAAGTAATCAGGGTAATCAAAGTGGCTATAATCATCAGGGCAGTCAGCAGCAGCAGCAGTCGGGTTACCAGAGCAACCCGAAGCAGTTGAATAGCGGACAATATCATGTCTTCACCACTAGGTTGGACAAGAGCGATCAAAAGCTTCATAAAAGGATGGTGAATGCCATTGAACCGGCGGTGCCCCATTATTTGCGCTGGTCCGGGCAGCCCATTGTGTGGAGTAGAGACGATCATCCACCCCGGGTTGACAATCCGGGTCATCTGGCTCTAGTGGTGGCACCTCAGGTGGGAGGTTATAAGTTCACTAAGGTACTCATGGATGGAGGGAGTAGTATCAATATCCTTTATTATGAAACTTTCCGTCGCATGGGGCAAACCGATAAAAATCTTAAACCATCCAATACAGTGTTCCATGGTGTGGTGCTTGGTAAGTCGGCATATCATGTTGGTAAGATAGCCCTAGAGGTGGCTTTTGGAGATGAGCATGACTCGAGATCAGAAACCTTGACCTTTGAAGTGGTGAAAATCAGAAGCCCGTATCATGCCCTATTTGGACGGCCAGCTTATGCCAAGTTTATGGCACGACCTTGTTATGTCTATCTACAGCTCAAGATGCCGGGTCACAAGGGAACTATAACCGTGCATGGAAGCCACAAGATTGCTCTGGAGTGTGAGGAAGGTGATGCAGCTTATGCTGAGTCGGCTTGTGCAATAGAGGAGTTGAAGTTTTACAAAGACAATGTTGATCCGGCAGATATGACTTCGTTGAAGAAACCAACTACGGAGCATGATCCGGCCCTGAAGTTTAAATCGGCTGATGAGACTAAACTTGTTGACTTCGTGCCGGGCGATTCGTCCAAGCAGTTTAGCATCAGCGCTAACTTGGATCCGAAATAGGAAAGCGCGCTCATCGAGTTCATCCGTGAGAATCGGGACATCTTTGCATGGAAGCCTTCTGACATGCCTGGTGTACCGAGAGAACTCGCTGAGCACACCCTCAATGTTGATCCTAAGTATAAACCGGTCAAGCAGTTTCTCCGCCGGTTCAATGAAGAAAGACGCAAAGCTATTGGAGAAGAAGTAGCCAGGCTCTTGGCGGCTGGATTTATCGTTGAAGTACTCCATCCTGAGTGGTTGGCTAATCCGGTGCTGGTCCTCAAGAAGAATGGCACTTGGCGTATGTGTGTGGATTGCACAGATCTCAACAAAGCTTGTCCAGCAGATCCTTTTTCCCTCCCCCGTATTGATCAGATTATTGATGCTATGGCAGGTTGTGAGCGGTTAAGTTTTTTGGGTGCATATTCTGGTTATCATCAGATCAAGATGGCAGTTAAGGACCAGGAGAAGACGGCCTTCATAACTCCCTTTCGAGCCTTCTGCTATGTGTCCATGCCCTTTGGGCTCAAGAGTGCACAGGCAACTTATCAACGGTGTGTGCAGAATTGTCTTCATAAACAGATCAGCCGCGATGTTCACGCCTATGTGGATGATATTGTGGTGAAATCAAGGAAAAAGGAGACATTGATTGATGACTTGAAGGAAACCTTTGATAACCTGCGGGTTTATAAAATGATGCTTAATCCGGCCAAGTGCGTCTTTGGTGTACCTGCAGGCAAGCTCTTGGGTTTTTTGGTGTCTAACCGGGGCATTGAAGCTAATCCGGAAAAGATCAAGGCCATCACCTCCCTGGCTAAACCAAAGTGTATCAATGATGTTCAACGCCTGGCAGGCCGGATTGCCGCGTTGAGCCGGTTTGTCAGTCGTCTTGGTGAGAAGGCCATTCCTTTGTATCAGATGCTGAAGAAAACGGATAACTTCGTCTGGAGTGACGCCACTAATGAAGCATTTGAGGACTTAAAGCGGCAGCTAGCTAATCCGCCGATTCTCGCTGCTCCGGTTGATCAAGAACCGTTGCTGCTATATGTGGCAGCTAACGCTCGGGCTATTAGTGTGGCTATTGTGGTGGAGCGCAAGGAGGCAGGAAAGGAATATCCGGTTCAGCGGCCGGTTTACTATATTAGTGAGGTACTCATTGAATCCAAGCAGAGGTACCCGCATTGGCAAAAATTGGTGTATGGGGTTTTCATGGCAAGTCGGAAGCTTAAGCAGTATTTCCAAGGTCATCCCATCACGGTGGTCAGCTCTGCTCCTTTTGGGGGATATAATCCAGAATAAGGAGGCAACTGGTCGAATTGCTAAATGGGCTATCGAGCTCGGGCCTCACAGGTTGAAATACATACCCCGAACGGCGATCAAATCTTAGGCACTTGTGGATTTCATCAATGATTGGACAGAATTACAAGCGCCAGAAGAGAAGCCGAATCACACTTATTGGACTATTCATTTTGATGGGTCCAGGCAATTGGAGGGCTCGGGGGCTGGAGTCGTGTTAACTTCCCCACGAGGTGATAAGTTTTGTTATGTTCTCCGTTTGATGTTCCCTTGCACTAATAATGCAGCTGAATATGAGGCCTTACTCCATGGTCTACGGATGGTTAAGGAGATGAATCTCAGCCAAGTTAAATGCTTTGGTGACTCGGATCTGGTGGCTCAACAAGTGTCTGGTACTTGGGATTCCAATGACCCACTGATGGCAGCATATCGTCGTGAGGTGGATATTGTTGCAGGTCACTTCAAAGGTTATCAGGTGGATCATGTGGACCGGCGGAAGAATGAAGCGGCAGACGCTTTAAGCCGCCTGGGTTCCCAACGTAAACCGGTTCCACCTAATGTTTTCCTGGACGTTTTGCATAATCCGTCCGTCAAGCTCCATGGTGAAGAGGATTTGGCTGTTCCTGATCCGGAGGCTCAGTTGGTGGCAGCTCTACGTATTATCCCGGATTGGACGGTTCAGTATCTGGCGTATATAAACCGGGGCGAGTTACCAGAGGATGAAACATTGGCCAGACAGATAACCCGGCGGTCCAAGTCCATGACTATTATCAATGGAGAGTTACATCATTGCAGTGTGATAGGGGTGTTTCAACGCTGTGTATCTCCTGAGGAAGGCCGTGAAATTTTGCGTGAGATCCACGAAGGAGATTGTGGGCACCACGCCGGTTCAAAATCTTTGGTGGCCAAGGCGTTTCGTCACGGTTTTTATTGGTTCACAGCTCATGCTGATGCCGAGGACTTGGTTAAAAGATGTGATGGCTATCAAAAAATTTCACGGCGTGTTCATGTACCAGCTCAAGAATTGAGGATGATTCCAATCACCTGGCCGTTTGCAACTTGGGGGCTGGATATGGTTGGGCCTTTCAAGAGGTCCAAGGACAAGAAGACCCACCTTTTGGTGGCAGTTGATAAGTTCACAAAATGGGTGGAGGCAGAGCCAGTTAGTAAGTGTGATGCAGCCACGGTAGTTCAGTTCATCAAAAAGGTGATCTTCCGGTTTGGCTTTCCACACAGCATTATAACAGACAATGGTACCAATCTGTCAAAGGGTTCCATGAAGGAGTTCTGTCAACGTGAGCACATCCAGCTTGACGTGTCATCAGTGGCTCATCTCCAGTCCAATGGTCAAGCGAAGAGGGTCAGTCAAGAGATCTTGAGAGGCATCAAACCCCGGCTTATGGTTCCTTTGCAACGGACGCCGGGTTGTTGGGTTGAGGAGTTACCTTCAGTATTATGGAGCATCAATACCACACCCAACAGATCAACAGGCTACACACCGTTCTCATGGTTTATGGAGCGGAAGCGGTTCTTCCTAGTGACATCCGTCATGACTCGCCTCGTGTAGCGGCATATGTTGAAGCGGATAACGAGAAGGCACGACAGGAAGCTCTTGACCTGTTAGATGAGGAGCGTGACATGGCGGCAGCCCGTTCGGCGACTTATCAGCAAGAACTGCGTCGTTATCATAGCCAACGGGTTAGAACCAGAACCTTTCAAGAAGGAGATTTGGTGCTTCGACTCATCCAAGATCAGACGGATATGCACAAGCTATCCCCCCCTTGGGAAGGGTCTTTTGTGGTCAGCAAGGATTTGCACAATGGGTCGTACTACCTAATCGATGTTCGAGAGCGCAAAGACTCACGTAAATCGGAGGAGGAGACCAACCGGCCGTGGAATATTGCTCATCTTTGGCCCTACTATACTTGAGCTACAGGTTCTGCTTTTGTACATATTATGACATTGTATATATTATGATCAATATAATAAACCGGAACCTCGGCTAAAGCGGGGTATCTGTTGTTTTCTTACATCACGTGTGGTTACATGGAGCTTACAAAGCGGCGTCCGGTTTACCCCTTGATTTAGCTTCTTAAAGCTTGATATCAGATCATTTGGGGGCTTGGTCGTATCCGAACCATAGCTACACCTCTTGATCGGCGTAATGCCACAGAATCACTTGGGAGCTTGGTCAAACCCGAACCATGACTACGCCTCTTGATCGGCGTAAAGCCACAGAATCACTTGGGGGCTTGGTCATATCCGAACCATAGCTACGCATCTTGAACGGCGTAATGCCACAGCATCACTTGGGAGCATGGTCGAACCCGAACCATGACTACGCCTCTTGATCGGCGTAAAGCCACAGAATCACTTGGGGGCTTGGTCGAACCCGAACCATAGCAATGCCTTTTGATCGGCGTAATGCCACAGCATCATTTGGGGGCTTGGTCGAACCCGAACCATAGCAACACCTCTTGATCAAATTTGGGGCCTGGCAGCCCGTGAAAAGCCTCGACTACAACGGTTTTATTTGCCTTTTGCTAAGTTTCTTTTTCTTTTGCTAAGATTTGTGATGTTTTCAAACCAGTGTTTATCAACCCGGTTGGGCTGTCAACTACAAGTTGTCAGTACATGACCAAGTTATAATCCGGAGACTATCAGCCCGGTCTGGTTTTGACTCATAGTCACCAGTATGGAATAAGCCGGTGTTTTTCACAACCCGGGACGGTTTTTTTTTGTAAACCGGCATTATATAGCAGGAGATGTTTTTACTTCGGATTAAGGTTATTACCTTCATTACAAGGTTGGTCAGCCAACACTATGCCTAAAGGTCACATGTATCATATATTTCCATACTTGGTTATCTTTTACAACCTTGGTTATAAAACTTGGTCATTTATATAGTTGGGTATCATGACCCGCTCGGTGGTAAACCGCCAGGGCATTTTAAGCTTTTTATCTGCAGGAACAATTGGAATAAAAAGCTATGGATTATGAACATCATATCTCAAAGCATGGCAGATTAACACGCATCAGTTGCAGATAAATATGCACGAAGGCATAACAGACCAACTGTTTTAACTAGCCTATTACAAGGCATTTCAGTACTCAAAGGAATAATTTTTTCTCAATAAACATTGCAGTATGGAAGGATAAACCGGCCACCGGGTTATGATCACTGAGCAGCTTGACCTGACGGCTGCGGGTCATCTTGCACCGGTTCTTCTTCTTCGTCCCTACCCAGCGGCTGGAAGTCAACAGTTGTCCAGTCGATCCCAGTTAAAGCTTGGAACATAGCTTCATCGCTTATAAGGGTGGACGGTTCAATATCAGGGGCATAAGTGTGCTTACGGAATGGAGGGATCAGGCTTCGAGTTTCAAGAGCTGGTGCAGCAACCCGCTGGTTGTTGATATCATAACTCGCTTGATAATGTGAAAGATCAGCTTCTTCAGCAAGTTGACAAGCCAGTGGACGTACTTCCCGGTTTATGGCGCGGAGATCTTTAGTGCAAAATTCCGATCCGTCCTCTTTCAAGCTTGGGTAGCCCTTAGCCACGTCCGTCGGATCAAGATCAAGCACCCATGCTTTTGCCCGGGTTAGCGCAGTCAGAGCGCCAGCCCTTGCAGCAGACCTCTTCAGCTCTTCTATCCGGGCAGGCATCATAGATAGCCCGTCTAAGGTATCCTTGATCAATGTCGGGGGTGGCTTATTGTGCGAAGCGGTGCAGATAATCCGTTGTGCGCCGGTATAAAGTTGCTCTATCAGCGTGTAGGCAGCCTTCAACTTCTTCTGCACATCTGAGCCCAGATGGCTAATGCGGGTTCCTGTATCATTACAAACATCAGTAAACCGGCAACGCATGAGAGGATATGTTGAAAGCATAAAGGAAGGATGCTTACCAAACACAGCAGAGGTCATAGCATGCACTTGCCGCTTTACACCAGTCAGCTCGTCAACCACCGGTTTAAGAGCGGCTTCTGCGTTTTCAGCCCTTTTATCAAAGCGGCTTTTTTAGTCTCCCAATCCGCCCGCTCTTTGTTGAAGCCCTCTTTCAGTTTCTCCATAGAGCCTAGAGTGCGGGTCAACTCTTCCTTCGCTTTGGAGGCTTCAGATTGCTGGGTTTTGATGTTCTCCTGCAGATCAGCGGTTTGGCGTTCCTTCTTGCTCAGCTCCGCCTGTAAAGAGACAGATACATAATGAGTTGACAGTACATATTTGAAGCACCAAGCACATAACAAGTTATGCCCTTAGTACTTGGGGGCTAATGCATATTTGCGTTTACTCAGAAATTTTAACAAGTCCCAAACAAAATACAAGTATTAAGCTTGGTACTTGGGGGCTAATGTGTGTTTGCTCAAAAAGCTGTTGATATGGGAATTCTTCTACAATCCCGGTTCATCTTTATAAAGTTAAACCGGCCCTTGGGGACTATACCGGCGAAAGAGAAGTATGGCAAATTAGAAGGAACCGGTTCATCTTAATAAGGTAATCCGGTCCCTGGAGGCTAAATAGGCAAGGTTAAGTTATGACAAAAGTCCCGGTTTAGATTGGTATCATAAACCGTCACTTGGGAACTACTACGAGCCGATGAACTGAAATTGGACAAAGGAGAAAAACAGTAGTTACCTCATATCGCTCCTTCATCAAGTTTACCAAACTAGCTTCATAGTCGCGACTGGTATACAGACGGTTCAAGAAGCCAGATTGAATATCTTGAACATTGAGGTTGGCGAAGCTTGATAAATCGGCATTCCATTTGCCTTTGCCGATGGCAGAGAGATCATCCTTGGCCGTATGCTTTGACAAAGCTACACGGTTGCCTGGAGTGGAGTGGCCAGTGCCAGTAATCATAACATCATCATCTTGTTCATCCGCAGCTCTTGCCGGAGTTGGCGGTTTATCAGTGTCCTTCGTTGGACTGACCGGTTTGTCACCAGTTCGGACAGGGCTGGTTGGCCGGTCTGCATGACTTGTAATATCAACTTGCACTTGTTCAGCAAGGAAATCATGGTCTTGAAGCGGCGGATCATGAAGCATGGCGTCAGCATCGGTTCCTTCTAGATCTGGAGTTGTTTCCAGTTCAGCAGCTACATTTTCATCAGCCGGTTTGTTCAACCGAGCTTTCTTGCTGGGTCTTGGCTTGGCGCTGTGAAAAGATAAGACATAAGGATCAGTACAGTATGAAAAGATAACATATCAAGAATAAAGACATGTGCATAACTCACCCAAGAACTGTTTTGAGAGGTGGAAACTGTGTGGCCGAAGACTCGCCAGAGGATGAGTGAGGAGTACCCTGATAATTTGAATCAGACGGGTTAAGAGGCTGGCGAAAACAACCTGCTTTTGGGCATGAAGTATCAAAGGGATAAGAGACCTCTGGTCAGCGTTTCCGAACCGGACTGTTCGGTTAACCGGCGGAGGTAACTACCTGGCCACTGTGCCGGGTTGTGCGGCGAGCTTCATGCTGCTGCGTCTTCAAAAGAAAGTTTGGATCCAAATAAGCAAGAGGGTGAGAAAATTTTACTTTCTGGTTTGCTTGACGGATTTTTGATGTTGGCAGAGGATCTGAATCGGAGGAAAGAATAGTTACCTCTGCATCCTCGGCATGACTGCCTTCAGCGTCGTCCTGAAAATAATCATTGTCAATGAGATGTATGAAAAATAAGCCAAGAGAGTCAAGTTCTACCTCTGATTCCAGATTACGCACATTGTCATCAGCTGGTAGATCGGAGGATGCAGTGGTCCTTCTCTTGGCAGGTTTCTTCACAACCTTGGTCTTTGGACGAACTGGCTTGACTGGTTTGTCTTGCGGTTTTGCCGGTTTATCTTGTGATGGTTTCTTGTTCCAGAACGGATCATCACCCTGTCAGAAAAATAATAACACTTTCAGAGAATATTTGGACAGAAGCAAATTCAGATACAAAGGATTATATGATTCTTACAGCTGGTGGTTTATTGAAGGTGCAGAAAGGGAGTAGCCCAGTTTGGGCACAGACGGCCTCCGGTTCGTTTAGTATTTTCTTTACAGCCTCAGTGACTTCCTCATCTGTAAGCTGAATGTCAATGTGCCGCTGAGCATCCTTCAAACTCCCAGTGTACTCACACATCAAACCGGGGCGCCGGCTTAAGGGCAGAATGCTCCAGCTTATCCAGCAACGAGCAAGATCGACTCCTGTCAAACCGTTCGCCATGAAGGCTCTAAGCTTCGAAAGTTGGGGAGCATAGTTGGCCCGTTCTCTTACTGTCAGCCTCTGAGGAAACGAGTGTGTGTTGCTCCGGCGCTTAGGGCGGTAACCCGGCAGGGGGTTTTCGTCAGATGGAGAGGTATCCAGGCAGTAAAACCAAGTTTGGTTCCACTCTTTGGGGTGACTGTGGAGTTTGGGATGGGGGAAGGTGACTTCTTCTCTCTTCTGAACCGCCATTCCGCCCAGTTCCGTATTGGGTCCATCTGAGAACTCGGTGCGACGGTTTAAATGAAAGAAATCCCTAAACAGTTCGACTGTAGGTTCCTCTTGCAGATAAGCTTCACAGAATACTTGGAAGTGGCAGATATTGGTAACAGAGTTGGGACCGATGTCTTGAGGGCGCAGCTGAAAATTGGCTAGCACATCTCGGAAATTTTTTGAACCGGGAGGGCTAAAACCTCGTCCGAGATGATCAGCAAACACGACTACTTCTCCATCCTTGGGTGTAGGAGGATTTTCCGGGCCAGGGACCCTCCAGTGGATGACATCTTTCTTGGCTAGGGCGCCTGTCTTAACGAGGTTGTTTAATTGCTCCTCGGTTACTCGAGAGGGAGCCCAATTACACTCATAAACTTGTTTAGCCATGACAAGGAAAATCTGAAACATGAGTATTACCGGTTTAAGATTACAGTGGACAACTATACAGCGGTATGAGGATACTAGCATATTGGTAAACAGGAGTCTGGCAATGGAACAGTGTAATGCATTGGCGGTTCAACAGGGGACTAATGGTATCTACCGGGTCATCATTTTTTCTGTGAGGTTAAACCGGCCAATCTGGTATTCAAAGGGTGTAAGAGAAGGAAGAAACAAGTTTCACATCTTGCTATGGTAATTTCAGATCTACCGCGCATGGGAAAAACAAAAGATATTCTGACCTAAATTCCATTATACTGAAGGTTCACTAAGATGAGATGAGTTGCATATCAAACAGGTGCTGAAACTGCTAAAGCGCGAGATCTATGTGGTTTAAACAACTACCGCACGAGACCTATGTGGTTTTTGGATCTAACCCACAGATATAAACAAGGGAAAATAAGGGCGGCGACGACCACCGATGAACGATGGAAACCCTAAGCGCAGATCTATGGTAAGAAAAAGGGGAGACTTACGGGTGCTGTTGAGCAGCGGCGGCGCGCGGAGGAGCTCTGGTATGTTCAGGTCGATGCAGCGGCCAAGGGTGGTGCAGCAGTCGAAGGTTGACGGCGGCGGCCGAGGTCGAAGGTTCGTGCGTCGCGAGGATGAAGATGAAGCGAAGAGGCACGAGGGGGAAAATGGAAAGACCCCCTGGCCCTATTTATAAGAAGATAAACGACAGATGCGAAAATCGAGGAGCCAGATTTTTTGATATAAGGTGATGTTGTCGCCTCGATTGTCGGAGGCTCATTAATGACAGGTGACGTCACGGCGGTTTACCAAGATCCTAGAAGATGATGTCATGGCGGTTTACAAGATTGTGTGAAGATTTTGAAGAAGAAATTTTCTCAAATATTAAGGATTGACATGAACCAGTTCAAATCAATCTGGGGCCTAATGTTGGGGATATTACCACTGGACGTAAACCGGCCAGGAGAGGCCGGGTTAACTTCATAAGTAGTTCATCTGTATTTGAAGCCCATGAAGACAGACGGTGACGCTTCATGAAGGCCCAGGGCCCAAAGCCGGTTTAAGGCATGTAGACACAAACCGACATTGAGATGTAAACTTGTATTGTAAGATATGCGTAGCAGAGACCAAGCCGGACATGATTATGAGCCGGCCTCGGAGTCTGTAAACCAACGGGCGTCAACCCATGTATATAAGGGGACGGCCCGGCGGCAGTTCAGGGACAACAAACAACAACTCGAGACTCAGGCAAAGCGTATTCGCTCCCTGGTCATCGAAACCCCATCAATTCCATCACAACTAGACGTAGGCTTTTACCTTCATCGTAAGGGGCCGAACTAGTTTAAAACTCTCTTGCGTCCCTTGTCCGCTTTAACCCCTTTAAGCTAACCCGTAGCGATGGTTCCACGACTAAGGCCTTTCTCTAGGACATCTGCCGTGACAAAACCACGACACGTTGTCTCAATGGATTTTCATGGTGCCCTATTTAACGTGAATGCAGCCGTCTCTAAAGCATAACCCCAAAACGATAGCGGTAAATCAGTAAGAGACATCATAGATCGCACCATATCTAGTAAAGTACGATTACGACGTTCGGACACACCATTACGCTGTGGTGTTCCGGGTGGCGTGAGTTGCGAAACTATTCCGCATTGTTTCAAATGTAGACCAAACTCGTAACTCAAATATTCTCCACGATCAGATCGTAGAAACTTTATTTTCTTGTTACGATGATTTTCCACTTCACTCTGAAATTCTTTGAACTTTTCAAATGTTTCAGACTTATGTTTCATTAAGTAGATATACCCATATCTGCTCAAATCATCTATGAAGGTGAGAAAATAACGATACCCGCCACGAGCCTCAATATTCATCGGACCACATACATCAGTATGTATGATTTCCAATAAATCTGTTGCTTGCTCCATTGTTCCGGAGAACGGCGTTTTAGTCATCTTGCCCATGAGGCATGGTTCGCAAGTACCAAGTGATTCATAATCAAGTGATTCTAGAAGTCCATCAGTATGGAGTTTCTTCATGCGCTTTACACCAATATGACCCAAACGGCAGTGCCACAAATAAGTTGCACTATCATTATCAACTCTGCATCTTTTGGCTTCAACATTATGAATATGTGTATTACTACTATCGAGATTCAATACAAATAGGCCACTCTTCAAGGGTGCATGACCATAAAAGATATTACTCATATAAATAGAACAACCATTATTCTCAGATTTAAATGAATAACCGTCTCGCATCAAACAAGATCCAGATATAATGTTCATGATTAACGTTGGCACCAAATAACAATTATTGAGGTCTAAAACTAATCCCGGAGGTAGATGTAGAGGTAGCGTGCCGACGGGGATCACATCGATTTTGGAACCATTTCCCACGTGCATCGTCACCTCGTCCTTAGCCAGTCTTCGCTTAATCCGTAGTCCCTGTTTCGAGTTGCAAATATTAGCAACAGAACCAGTGTCAAATACCCAGGTGCTACTGCGAGCTCTGGTAAGGTACACATCAATAACATGTATATCACATATACCTTTGTTCACCTTGCCATCCTTCTTATCCGCCAAATACTTGGGGCAGTTCCGCTTCCAGTGACCAGTCTGTTTGCAGTAGAAGCACTCAGTCTCAGGCTTAGGTCCAGACTTAGGTTTCTTCTCTTGGGCAGCAACTTGTTTGCTGTTCTTCTTGAAGTTCCCCTTCTTCTTCCCTTTACCCTTTTTCTTGAAACTGGTGGTCTTGTTGACCATCAACACTTGATGCTCCTTTTTGATTTCTACCTTCGCAACTTTTAGCATTGCGAAGAGCTCGGGAATTGTCTTATCCATCCCTTGCATATTATAGTTCATCACGAACCTCTTGTAGCTTGGTGGCAGTGATTGAAGAATTCTATCAATGACACTATCATCCGGAAGATTAACTCCCAGTTGAATCAAGTGATTGTTCTACCCAGACATTTTGAGTATATGTTCACTGACAGAACTATTCTCCTCCATCTCGCAGCTGTAGAACTTATTGGAGACTTCATATCTCTCAATCTGGGCATTTGCTTGAAATATTAACTTCAACTCCTGGAACATCTCATATGCTCCATGACATTCAAAACATCGTTGAAGTCCCGGTTCTAAGCCGTAAAGCATGGCACACTGAACTATCGAGTAGTCATCAGCTTTGCTCTGCCAGACATTCTTAACATCGTCAGTTGCATCTGCAGCAGGCCTGGCACCCAGCGGTGCTTCCAGGACGTAATTCTTCTATGCAGCAATGAGGATAATCCTCAAGTTACGGACCCAGTCCGTGTAATTGCTACCATCATCTTTCAACTTTGTTTTCTCAAGGAACGCATTAAAATTCAATGGAACAACAGCACAAGCCATCTATCTACAACAACATAGACAAGCAAAATACTATCAGGTACTAAGTTAATGATAAATTTAAGTTCAATTAATCATATTACTTAAGAACTCCCACTTAGATAGACATCTCTCTAATCATCTAAGTGATCACGTGATCCATATCAACTAAACCATAACCGATCATCACGTGAGATGGAGTAGTTTTCAATGGTGAACATCACTATGTTGAGCATATCTACTATATGATTCACGCTCGACCTTTCGGTCTCAGTGTTCCAAGGCCATATCTGCATATGCTAGGCTCGTCAAGTTTAACCTGAGTATTCTGCGTGTGCAAAACTGTCTTACACCCGTTGTAGATGAACGTTGAGCTTATCACACCCGATCATCACGTGGTGTCTCGTCACGACGAACTTTGGCAACGGAGCATACTCAAGGAGAACACTTTTACCTTGAAATTTAGTGAGAGATCATCTTATAATGCTACCATCAAACAAAGCAGAATAAGATGCATAAAGGATAAACATCACATGCAATCAATATGAGTGATATGATATGGCCATGATCATCTTGTGCCTTTGATGTCCATCTCCAAAGCACCGTCATGATCACCATCGTCACCGGCGCGACACCTTGATCTCCATCGTAGCATCGTTGTTGTCTCGCCAACTTGTAGCGACCCGACCTCAGATGGTCAAGTCTCTGTGCTTCAGTGTCATCCCTGGATCGGTAATGCTGACACACACAGTACTCGAAGGATTTATAACAGAGTAGCAATCACACACTTATTACATCAAATGTCTCCAAAGAGAACTTATTACAGTAAATATGGCTTAAGGCCATCTAAATAAGATAACAATGGAAGGCTTGGAAGATAAAGTGAGTCCATCAACTCCAACGGCATAGCTGAGTGCATGACAAACGACCTAGCGCACCTTACTCCTCGTCTGAAAAGTCTGCAACATGATACGTTGCAGCCCGAAAACGGGTCAGCACATGGAATATGCTGGCAATATAACACAGTAGAGCAATGAACAAATTAATGCTATCACTACATGCATATTTGGCTGGTGGAGGCTCTATGGTTATAAGGTTTTTGCGAAAAGCCAATTTTTTCCTACAACAAAGGCATAAATTTTATTTAACTATCATGGTGGTTGAAACATCATTGAGAAGGTTCCTCCAACTCAATCCCCATTAAAGTAATCATTAACAACCCAACAAGTTAATTTAGAGTGATGAGATCAAATCAATAATTCAAGTACCAGATACTCAAGTTGTCCATAACCGGGGACACGGCTAACCATGATTAGTTTATACACTCTGCAGAGGTTTGCGCACTTTTCCCCACAAGACTCGATCTCCTCCGTTGGATTTCTCGCACTGCATGGTGTTTGAGAAACGGATGACCGAGACACAGCCTTTCAGAAGCATTAACTCTAACCCTGGGTAGACAGTACCAACCTACATCCCCTACATCTGCTAGCCTACCACTGGAAGAGGTCATGCAACATACTCAACTATGCCAAAGCCCATAATGGCTTGTGGCTGCACACGTAAGTTTCTAGCATGAATCTTATGATCCATTTGAGCCTGGGTGGCGGACCGTAGGATGATCACACGGGTACTCCGGGATATCCAAGGACAACACTGGATTCTCCGGGTGCCCACAAGCAATCCACCCAGATGTGTATTAAAGTTGCCACCTTAAGTTGAACCATTAATTAACAACTCACATCTGGCATGGATACACTCAAACCCAAACCACGTCTACGAGCATAGCATGGCAATAAGCATATCGTAGAAGTAACTCCCAAGGGTTTGATAATAAAACGGGTAATAGGTTCTACCTCATCATCTACTTCCCAAACCCACATGTTAGGAGATCCTACTCATGCAATGTGTGAGGGTTGTAACTAATGCATAAAAACTGGGTAATAAAGGGGTATGATCAATGTGTTACTTGCCTTGCTGACGATCTGCAAATCCTAAAGACTCGTAGTAGCACGCTTCGCACTCCGGGAATTCTATCGCAAACAAACAATAGCATACATAAGAAATCAAGCAAAGATGCACGGGTAAATCTCAAATAAGAATATCTAACCAGAAAGTTCAACTGAAGAACTCCGCTTTGCAAAAAGAATCAAATCAAACGGAGCAACGAAACTCAAACTGCGAAAGAAACAAGATCCGATTACTATTCTGGACTAAAGTCAAATTTTACAGTACCGAAATCTTGTTCAAGTTGGTTAAACAGAAAGAGGGCTTCGAGACGAAGACCTAGGCGCTTGTTTCACCTGATTCCGATAAATGAGCGAAAAGTTAAACTAAAACGAAAATCATGGCAGAAATCGCGATCGAAAATAATCGCGAAAAACCCTGGAAAAAGAAAAACTGACGAATAGGCTAACGATCGAACGTTCGCTGTCTGCGGCTAACGCGCGAACAAGTTCGTTAAAATGAACATACGGACAAACGTCCGCTAAATAAATAAACCGACGGAAAAACCGAACCGATCTATTAAAAAACGAATCTAGGGTTTCTAAAAAACCGAACGAACCGAAAAAACGGTTTTCTCGCGAAAACCATCGGCGGAGCGGCGCTACCTCCGGCGAGGTTGGCAATGGTGGTGGCGGGGTCACGG
>NC_057808.1:18105948-18153563 GCF_018294505.1 Triticum aestivum | reverse complement strand
GCGCGGCTTATAAAGGCCGGCTGGGTGGTGTCCTAGTCGGGCACGGCGCGGTTAGGTCGGTTACTTTTAAAAAAAATCCAACGCACAGAAAAACGAAGAAAAGAAATACTAAACAGACTCCAAAAATCCCAAAATAAATTTCCCCGTCTTCTAAAAATATGCCGGACAAAGTGAACATTTATTTGGGCTTCTAATACAATTTTACAATTTTGAAAAATGCGTATTTTTCCTAATTCGAATAAAATTGCAATAAAATCCAAATAAAATAATTTATTTGATTTTAATATTTTCCTCCAATATTTCATTTATTTTGGAGAAGACATATTATCTCCTCTCATATATTTTGATATGAAATATTTTCGGAGTGAAAAATTAATTAAAACCAAAATGATCCTTATTTCAATATTTGATAAAATTCAAATATGAGAAACGTGAAATCCCCAACTCTCTCCGTGGGTCCTTGAGTTGCTTAGAATTTCGAGGATCGAGAAACGAAATGCAGTAAAATATGAGATGCATGAATGACCTATGTATAACATTCCAAATTGAAAATTTGGGATGTTACAAACTATTGCTTCTACGACTATCACTACCGCTTAGTGATAAAGTAAAGCAATTACAGGGCGATTGCATTGCATACAATAAAGCGACAACCATATGGCTCCTGCCAGTTGCCGATAACTCCGTTACAAAACATGCTCATCTCATACAATAAAATATAACATCATGTCTTGTCCATATCACATCACAACATGCCCTGAAAAAACAAGTTAGACGTCCTCTACTTTGTTGTTACAAGTTTTACGTGGCTGCTATAGGCTGAGCAAGAACCGTTCTTACCTACGCATCAAAACCACAATGATAGTTCGTCAAGTTAGTGCTGTTTTAACCTTCTCAAGGACCCGGCGTTGTCACACTCGGTTCAACTAAAGTTGGAGAAACTGACACCCGCCAGCCACCTGTGTGCAAACCACGTCGGTAGAACCAGTCTCGCGTAAGCGTACGCGTAATGTCGGTCCGGGTCGCTTCATCCAACAATACCGCCAAACCAAAGTATGACATGCTGGTAAGCAGTATGACTTGTATTGCCCACAACTCACTTGTGTTCTACTCGTGCATATAACATCTACGCAATAACCTGGCTTGGATGCCACTGTTGGGGAATGTAGTAATTTCAAAAAAATTCCTACGAACACGCAAGATCACGGTGATGCATAGCAACGAGAGGGGAGAGTGTGTCCACGTACTCTCGTAGACCAAAAGCGGAAGCGTTTAGAACAACGCAGTTGATGTAGTTGTACGTCTTCACGATCCGACCGATCAAGGTACCGAACGCACGGCACCTCCGAGTTCAGCACATGTTCGGCTCGATGACGTCCCACGAACTCCGATCTAGCAGAGTTTCGAGGGAGAGTTCCATCAGCACGACGGCGTCATGACGGTGATGATGATGCTACCGACGCAGGGCTTTGCCTAAGCACCGCTACGATATGACTGAGGTGGATTATAGTGGAAGGGGGGCACCGCACACGGCTGGGAGAGATCAATGATCAACTTGTGTGTTCTAGGGTGCCCCTGCCCCCGTATATAAAGGAGCAAGGGGGGAGGCCGGCCGGCCCTGTAGGGCGCGCCAGGAGGAGGAGTCCTCCTCCTAGTAGGAGTAGGACTCCCCTCTTTCCTACTCCTACTAGGAGTGGGAAAGGAAGGGGGAGAAGGAGAAGGAAAGGGGGGCGCCACCCCTCCCCTTCCTAGTCCAATTCGGACCAGAGGGGGAGGGGGCGCGCGGCCGGCCCCTCTCTCTCCACTAGGGCCCAACAAGGCCCATTAATCCCCGGGGGGTTCCGGTAACCCCTCCGGCACTCCGGTAAAATCCCGATTTCACCCGGAACTCTTCCGATGTCCAAATGTAGGCTTCCAATATATCAATCTTTATGTCTCGACCATTTAGAGACTCCTCGTCATGTCCGTGATCATATCCGGGACTCCGAACTACCTTCGGTACATTAAAACATATAAACTCATAATACCGATCGTCACAGAACTTTAAGCGTGCGGACCCTACGGGTTCGAGAACTATGTAGACATGACCGAGACACGTTACCGTTCAATAACCAACAGTGGAACCTGGATGCTCATATTGGTTCCTACATATTCTATGAAGATTTTTATCGGTCAAAACGCATAACAACATACGTTGTTCCCTTTGTCATCGGTATGTTACTTGCCCGAGATTCGATCGTCGGTATCTCAATACATATCTCAATCTCGTTACCGGAAAGACTCTTTACTCGTTCCGTAATGCATCATCCCGCAACTAACTCATTAGTCACATTGCTTGCAAGGCTTATTGTGATGTGCATTACCGAGAGGGCCCAGAGATACCTCTCCGACAATCGGAGTGACAAATCCTAATCTCGATCTATGCCAACTCAACAAGTACCATCGGAGACACATGTAGTGCACCTTTATAATCACCCAGTTACGTTGTGATGTTTGGTAGCACACAAATTGTTCCTCCGGTAATCGGGAGTTGCATAATCTCATAGTCATAAGAACATGTATAAGTCATGAAGAAAGCAATAGCAGTAAACTAAACGATCAAGTGCTAAGCTAACGGAATGGGTCAAGTCAATCACATCATCATCCTAATGATGTGATCCCCTTAATCAAATGACAACTCATGTCTATGGCTAGGAAACTCAACCATCTTTGATTAACGAGCTAGTCAAGTAGAGGCATACTAGTGACACTATGTTTGTCTATGTATTCACACATGTATTATGTTTTCGGTTAATACAATTCTAGCATGAATAATAAACATTTATCATGATATGAGGAAATAAATAATAACTTTATTATTGCCTCTAGGGAAGATTTCCTTCAGTAGAAGCAATAGTTGGTGAGACGACAACGATTCTACGATGGAGATCAAGGTGTCGCGCCAGTGACGATGGTGATCATGACGGTGCTTTGGAGATGGAGATCAAAGGCACAAGATGATGATGACCATATCATATCACTTATATTGATTGCATGTGATGTTTATCCTTTATGCATCTTATTATTCTTTGATTGACGGTAGCATTATAAGATGATCTCTCACTAAAAATTACAAGGCACAAGTGTTCTCCCTGAGTATGCACCGTTGTCTTCGTGCCGAGACACCATGTGATGATCGGGTGTGATAAGCTCAATGTTTTTTATACAACGGGTGCAAGCCAGTTTTGCACACGTAGAATACTCGGGTTAAACTTGACGAGCCTAACGTATGCAGATATGGCCTCGGAACACTGAGACCGAAAGGTCAAACATGAATCATATAGTAGATATGATCAACATAGTGATGTTCACCATTGAAAACTACTCCATCTCACGTGATGATCGGACATGGTTTAGTTGATTTGGATCACGTGATCATTTAGATGACTAGAGGGATGTCTACCTAAGTGGGAGTTCTTATGTAATATGATTAATTGAAGTTTAATTTATCATCAACTTAGTCCTGGTAGTATTAAGCATATCTATGTTGTAGATCAATAGCTCATGTTTAGCTCCCCTGTTTTATTCTTGATATGTTTCTAGAGAAAAAATAAGTTGAAAGATGTTAGTAGCAAAGATGCGGACTAGCTCCGTGATCTGAGGATTATCCTCATTGCTGCACAGAAGTGTTATGTCCTTGATGCACCACTAGATGACAGAACTATTGCAGGAGCAGATGCAGAAGTTATGAACATTTTGACAAAAGCTCGGTATGATGACTACTTGATAGTTTAGTGCACCATGCTTTATGGCTTAGAACCGGGACTTCAAAAATGTTTTGAACGCTACGGAGCATATAAGATGTTCCAAGAGTTGAAATTGGTATTTCATGCTCATGCCCGTGTCGAGAGGTATGAGACCTCTGACAGTACTTTGCATACAAGATGGAGGAGAATAGCTCAACCAGTGAGCATGTGCTCAGATTATCTGGGTACTACAATTGCTTGAATCAAGTGGGGGTTAATTTTCCAGATAAGATAGTAATTGACAAAGTTCTCTAGTCACTATCACCAAGTTATTAGAACTTCGTGATGAACTATAATATGCAAGGGATGACGAAAACAATTCCCAAGCTCTTCGCGATGCTAAAATCGGCGAAGGTAGAAATCAAGAAAAACATCAAGTGTTCATGGTTGACAAGACCATTAGTTTCAAAAAAAAGGGCAAAGGGAAGAAGGGGAACTTCAAGAAGAATGGCAAGCAAGTTGTTGCTCAAGTGAAGAAGCCCAATTCTGGACCTAAGCCTGAGACTAAGTGCTTCTACTGCAAAGGGACTGGTCACTAGAAGCGAAACTACCCCAAGTATTTGACGGATAAGAAGGATAGCAAAGTGAACAAATGTATATTTGATATACATGTTATTGATGTGTACTTTACTAGTGTTTATAGCAACCCCTCAGTATTTGATACTAGTTCAGTTGCTAAGAGTAGTAACTCGAAACAGGAGTTGCAAAATAAACAGAGACTAGTTAAGGGCGAGGTGATGATGTGTGTTGGAAGTAATTCCAAGGTTGATAAGATCACCATCGCACACTCCCTTTACCTTCGGGATTAGTGTTGAACCTAAAATAAATGTTATTTGGTGTTTGCGTTGAGCATGAATATGATTGGATCATGTTTATTGCAATACAGTTATTCATTTAAGTCAAAGAATAATTGTTGTTCTATTTATATGAATAAAACCTTCTACGGTCATACACTCAATATAAATGGTTTATTGAATCCCGATCGTAGTGATACACATATTCATAATATTGAAGCCAAAAGATGCAAAGTTAATAATGATAGTGCAACTTATTTGTGGCACTGCCGTTTAGGTCATATTGGTGTAAAGCGCATGAAGAAACTCCATGATGATGGGATTTTGGAATCACTTGATTATGAATCACTTGATGCTTGCGAACTATGCCTCACGGGCAAGATGACTAAGACTCCGTTCTCTAGAACAATGGAGCGAGTAACTAACTTATTGGAAATAATACATACTGATGTATGGGGTCCGATCAGTGTTGAGGCTCGCGGCGGGTATCGTTATTTTCTGACCTGATTTGAGCAGATATGGGTATATCTGCTTGATGAAACATAACTCTAAAACATTTGAAAAGTTCAAAAAATTCAGAGTGAAGTGGAAAATCATCGTAACAAGAAAATAAAGTTTCTACGATCTGATCATGGAGGTAAAATATTTGAGTTACGAGTTTGGCCTTCAGTTAAAACAATGTGAAATAGTTTCACTACTCACACCACCTGGAATACCACAGTGTAATGGTGTGTCCGAACGTCGTAACTGTACTTTATTAGATATGGTGCGATCTATGATGTCTCTTACCGATTTACCACTATCATTTTTGGGGTTGTGCATTAGAGACAACTGCATTCACGTTAAATAGGGCACCATCTAAATCCGTTGAGACGACACCGTATGAACTGTGGTTTAGCAAGAAACCAAAGTTGTCGTTTCCTAAAGTTTGGGGTTGCGATGCTTATGTGAAAAAAAATTCAGCCTGATAAGCTCAAACCCAAATCGGAGAAGTGCGTCTTCATAGGATACCCAAAGGAGACTGTTGGGTACACCTTCTATCACAGATCCAAAGGCAAGATATTTGTTCCTAAAAATGGATCCTTTCTAGAGAAGGAGTTTCTCTCGAAAGAAGTGAGTGGGAGGAAAGTAGAACTTGATGAGGTAATTGTACCTTCTCCCGAATTGGAAAATAGTTCATCACAGAAATCAGTTCCAATGATGCCTACACCAATTAGTGAGGAAGATTAATGATGATGATCATGAAACTTCAGATCAAGTTACTACCGAACCTCGTAGGTCAACTAGAGTACGGTCCGCACCAGAGTGGTACGGTAATCCTGTTCTGGAAGTCATGTTACTTGACCATGACGAACCTACGAACTATGAGGAAGCGATGATGAGCCCAGATTCCGCAAAATGGCTTGAGGCCATGAAATCTGAGATGAGATCCATGTATGAGAACAAAGTGTGGACTTTGGTTGAATTGCCCGATGATTAGCAAGCAATAGAAAATAAATGGATCTTCAAGAGGAAGATGGACGCTGATAGTAGTGTTACTATCTACAAAGCTAGACTTGTCGAAAAAGGTTTTTTGACAAGTTCAAGGTGTTGACTACGATGAGATTTTCTCACTCGTAGCGATGCTTAAGTCTGTCCGAATCATGTTAGCAATTGCCGCATTTTATGAAATCTGGCAAATGGATAAACAAAACATCATTCCTTAATGGATTTATTAAAGAAGAGTTGTATATGATGCAACCAGAAGGTTTTGTCAATCCTAAAGGTGCTAACAAAATATGCAAGCTCCAGCGATCCATCTATGGACTGGTACAAGCATCTCGGAGTTGGAATATACGCTTTGATAAGTTGATCAAAGCATATAGTTTTATACAGACTTGCGGTGAAGCCTGTATTTACAAGAAAGTGAGTGGGAGCACTACAGCCTTTCTGATAAGTATACGTGAATGACATATGGTTGATCAGAAATGCTGTAGAATTTTCTGGAAAGCATAAAGAAGTGTTTGAAAGGAGTTTTTCAACGAAAGACCTCAGTGAAGCTGCTTACACATTGAGCATCAAGATCTATAGAGATAGATCAAGAACGCTTGATAAGTTTTTTCAATGAGTACATACCTTGACAAGTTTTTGAAGTAGTTCAAAATGGAACAGTCAAAGAAATAGTTCTTGCCTGTGTTGCAAGGTGTGAAGTTGAGTAAGACTCAAAACCCGACCACGGCAGAAGATAGAGAGGGAATGAAAGTCATTCCCTATGCCTCAGCCATAGGTTCTATAAAGTATGTCATGCTGTGCACCAGACCTATTGTATACCCTGCCCTGAGTTTGGCAAGGGAGTACAATAGTGATCTAGGAGTAGATCACTGGACATTGGTCAAAATTATCCTTAGTGGAATAAGGATATGTTTCTCGGTTATGGAGGTGACAAAAAGTTCATCGTAAAGGGTTACGTCGATGCAAGTTTTGGCACTGATCCTGATGACTCTAAATCTCAATCATGATACATATTGAAAGTGGGAGCAATTAGTTGGAGTAGCTTCGTGTAGAGCATTGTTGACATAGAAATTTGCAAAATACATACGGATCTGAATTTGGCAGACCCGTTGACTAAACTTCTCTCACAAGCAAAACATGATCACACCTTTGTACTCTTTGGGTGTTAATCACATGGCGATGTGAACTAGATTGCTGACTCTAGTAAATCCTTTGAGTGTTGGTCACATGACGATGTGAACTATGGGTGTTAATCACATGGTGATGTGAACTATTGGTGTTAAATCACATGGCGATGTGAACTAGATTATTGACTCTAGTGCAAGTGGGAGGCTGAAGGAAATATGCCCTAGAGGCAATAATAAAGTTATTATTTATTTCCTTATTTCATGATAAGTATTTATTATTCATGCTAGAATTGTATTAACCGGAAACTTAGTACATGTGTGAATACATAGACAAACAGAGTGTCACTGGTATGCCTCTACTTGACTAGCTCGTTGAATCAAAGATGGTTAAGTTTCCTAGCCATAGACATCCGTTGTCATTTGATTAACGGGATCACATCATTAGAGAATGATGTGATTGACTTGACCCATTCTGTTTGCTTAGCACTTGATCGTTTAGTATGTTGCTATTGCTTTCTTCATGACTTATACATGTTCCTATGACTATGAGATTATGCAACTCCCGAATACCGGAGGAACACTTTGTGTGCTACCAAACGTCACAACGTAACTGAGTGATTATAACGGTGCTCTACATGTGTCTCCGATGCTGTTCGTTGAGTTAGCATAGATCGAGAATAGGATTTGTCACTCCGATTGTCGGAGAGGTATCTCTGGGCCCTCTCGGTAATGCACATCACTATAAGCCTTGCAAGCAATGTGACTAATGAGTTAGTTACGGGATGATGCACTACGGAACGAGTAAAGAGACTTGCCGGTAACGAGATTGAGCTAGGTATTGAGATATCGACGATCGAATCTCGGGCAAGTAACATACCGATGACAAAGATAACAAAGTATGTTGTTATGCAGTTTGACCGATAAAGATCTCCGTAGAATGTGTGGGAACCAATATGAGCATCCAGGTTCTGCTATTGGTTATTGACCGGAGATGTGTCTCGGTCATGTCTACATAGTTCTTGAACCCGTAGGGTCCGCACGCTTAACGTTCGGTGACGATCGGTATTATGAGTTTATGTGTTTTGATGTAACGAAGTTAGTTCGGAGTCCCGAATATGATCACGGACATGAAGAGGAGTCTCGAAATGGTCGAGACGTAAAGATCGATATATTGGACGACTATGTTTGGACACCGGAAGTGTTTCGGGAGGTTTCGGACATTTACCGGATTACCAGGGGTTACCAGAACCTCCCGGGGAGTGTGATGGGCCTATTGGGCCTTAGTGGAGAAGAGGAGGGGCAGCCAGGTCAGGACGCATGTCCCCTCCCCCTCTAGTCCGAATTGGACAAGGAGGGGGGCGCCCCCCTTTCCTTCCCCTCTCTCTCCTGCTTCCCGCTTCTCCTACTACTAGGAAAGGAGGAGTCCTATCCCGGTGGGAGTAGGACTCCCCCCTTGGCGCGCCCTCCTCCTGGCCGGCCGCCTCCCCCCTAGCTCCTTTATATACGGGGGCAAGGGGGCACCGCAAGACACAACAATTGATCATTGATCTCTTAGCCGTGTGCGGTGCCCCCCTCCACCATAATCCACCTCGGTAATATCGTAGCGGTGCTTAGGCGAAGCCCTGCGTCGGTAGCATCATCATCACCGTCATCACGCCTTCGTGCTGACGAAACTCTCCGATGAAGCTCTACTAGATCGTGAGTTCGCGGGACGTCACCGAGCTGAACGTGTGCAGAACACGGAGGTGCCGTACGTTCGGTACTGAGGATCGGTCGATCGTGAAGACGTACGACTACATCAACTGCGTTGTCATAACGTTTCACTACAAAAAAAAGACACATCCGTGACATTTTGGGCCGAATGAATTTTTTTTCTGTCGTACTTATGACACTTCTATGACGATAATTGTGACAAAACCCGGTATCATCATAGATGTGGTGGGTCCTACTTCTATGACAAAAAATCATGACAGAAAATGGGCTTTTCGTCCTGGGCGGGCCGGAGATGCAGCTGCATGACATTCTTTGGGCCGTCCATGCCGGAAAAAACCGTGGTAGAAGCGAGGGCGAGTAAAATTTCGGGGTGTTCCCGGTTATGGTGGGTGGTCGGGGCCGAGCGATGCGCGTTTCTCCCATACACGCACGCTCGTGGGTGCGAGGCGTTGGGCTCTAACTGAACCCAAGCGAGGCGTTGGGCTCTAACTGAACCCGAGTGATTGCACTGCAGGCTACGTGTTACTGAACCCGAGCGATCGATGATGGTTATTAACTGAACCCGATCGAGCGATTCCTTCGCTACTGCTGCTAACTGAAGCCGATTGATGCTGCCTCTGGATGAACAGTGAGCGTTGCTGGGTGGGGTTTGGATGAACAGTTCCCGGTGGGGGTGGATGAACAGGACCCCGTGGTGTTGCCACTGGATGAACAGGACCGCGATCGATCGAGCCGGTTGGGGCTGGATGAACAGGACCCCGTGGAGGGCAGGATGAACAGGACCACCCCGTGGAGGGCAGGATGAATAGTAGACGGTGGAGGGCTGGATGAACAGTAGCCCGTGGAGGGGTGGTTGAACAGGAGCCCATGGAGAGGGCTGGTTGAACAGTAGCCGGTGGAGTAGCGCACGGTGGAGGCTGGATGAACAGGAGCCCGTGGATGAACAGTCGCAGGTGGAGGCTGGAGGAGGTCGACGGTGTATGAACAGTAGCCCGTGGAGGCTGGAGGGGGTCGACGGTGGAGATGAACAGTATCCTGTGGAGTCCCGTTTTGCGGTACGCCACACCTGTCCCGATGAACATGACCCCCGTTTCGACCGTAGCGCTCCAAGACAAGTCCGTTTCCTCCGTTTTGCGGTACGCCACACCCCTCCCGATCAACAGGACCCCCGTTTCGACCGTAGGAGGTCCGTTTCCACCGTTTTGCGGTACGCCAGACCCCTCCCGATGAACAGGATCCTGTTTCGACCGTGGCCGGTCGAACACAAGGCCGTTTCCTCCATTATACGGTACGCTAGGCTTCGTTTCCATCGGTTGTTCCGTCCAAGCCCTCCCGATGAACACGACGACGCATTCCGTTCCGACCCAGCCGGTTGGCTCCCCATGAACACGACGACGACGCTGTTTCTCCCTTCCGACCCAGCCATGTACACGAGCCTTGGCCGTACGTATGCGCGAGTAGGCGTTCGAGACCCTGCCCGTATGTACGTACGTGGCCGTATTTTCTTTCTTGCACACTGGCCACTGTATGTACGTGTACATGCTACGTGCGCGCCTCTACTACGACACGTGCGCGCCTCTACATCGACCAGTATGTACGTACACATTTGCGACCAGAATGACAACGCTACGTATGCTTCGACCAGGTGGGTCCCGACTGTCAGGCACTTCCTTGCCTGCGAAGATGTAGCTGGTGGGTCCCAGCAGTCAGGGGGGTGAATCTTTTTTTTGCCCGGACGCACTTCCTTGCGTGCGAAGATGTAGCTGGTAGGTCCCAGCAGTCAGGGGGGAACGTTTTTTTCGCGAAATACAGTTGCCCGTCTGGTGGGTCCCCGCTGTCAGGTAGAGGAATAATTATTTTGCGCGTAATAAGGAGGCACTTCCTTGTGGCCGCCGTGGACCCAGCTGTCAGCCTCTCCACGTACAGTACTCTTCCGATGGAAGTCGTTCCTTGACCATGTTGACCACGCTGCGCCAAGAGCAACAGGGCGGTGGACGACGACGAGGCCTAGGAAGGGGACGACACGGAGCCGGGGAAGACGCGCAGTGGAAACCCGCTTGGAGAGGAGTACAAGGGTTCACTGGTTCGGCTACGGTGTGAGGCTGCCGTCGCCGCAGGGCCTGGCCAGCGGTGGGAATAGTGGGGGCCGGTGAGGCCTCTGCGGTAGCACAGCCGGCCACGGGAGGCAGGAGCATGCGGCATGACCGGCACTGCTTTGGGTGGCTGGAGCAAGAAGACCAGAGGTTGAAGAAGCACTACGGCCGTTGGATGGACATCGTACGGTCACTAGAGCTAGAATCGTTCATATTGACTAAGTTGACAAAGCACTCCGTCCCCGTCAACTTATTAGGCCCACGAGTCAGCCTCCCACCAAGGTGGGTCCCAACTAGCAGGGGGTATTCATTTTTTTGTGCGTAATAAGGAGGCACCTCCGGTGGGTCCGAGCTGACAGCGGGGGGAACGTTTTTTCGTGAATTGGCCCGTCCGGTGGGTCCCAGCAGTCGGGGGGAACGTTTTTTCACCAAATACGGTGGCCTGTCTAGTGGGTCCCTGCTGTCAGGTGGAGGAATAATTATTTTCCGCGTAATAAGGAGGCACTTCCTTGCGGCTACCGTGGACCCAGCTGTCAGCCTCTCCATGTATAGTACTCTTCCGATGGAAGTCGTTCCTTGACCACGTTGACCACGCCGCGCCAAGAGCACCAGGGCGGTGGACGACGGCGAGGCCTAGGAAGGGGACGACGCGGAGCCGGGGAAGACGCGGCAGTGGATGCCCACGCGGAGAGGAGTACGAGGGTTCACTGGTTCGGCTGCGGTGTGAGGCTGCCGTCGCTGCAGAATAATAGGGGGTGTGGGTGAGTGGAGGGATGCCCTGGACAGCGGTGGGAGTAGTAGGGGGCGATGAGGCCTGCGCGGCAGCACAGCCGTCCACGGGAGGCAGGAGCAGGCGGCACGACCGGCACTGCTTTGGGCGGCTGGAGCAAGAAGGCCAGAGGTTGAAGAAGCACGACGGCCGTTGGATGGACATCGTACGGTCACTGCAGCTAGAATCGTTTATATTGACTAAGTTGACAAAGCCCTTGGTACGCGTCAACTTAGTAGGCCCATAGGTCAGCTTCCGAAACGGTGCGCCCCAGATGTCAGGGGGAGGAATCATTTCTTCGGCGGGTGAAGCTAGAATATCCGAGATTGAAGAAGAAGCACGGCATCCGTTGGATGGACATCAAACGGCCACTGCTGCTAGAACCGTGTGTTGACCATAAGTTGACAAAGCCTTGCATACGCATCAACTCTTTTTTTTTGAGGGGACGCGTCAACTTAGTAAGGCCACAAGTGTGTGGCAGAGAACTTATAGCCCATTTGAGATTTGTAAGAATGTGCAGCCAATTTTTGAATTCTAATGGAATTTACTACAGCCTATTTACAGTTTGTTAAAAGTACAGCCCATTTCAACCAACCGTTCAAAACAGAATTCAATAAAATTTCCCACATTTTGATGGGATCCGAAATATTTTTATCCCGAAATTTCTAGTCAGATTAAATACAATTTCAATATAAATTTATATTACGTAAAAATCCAACGAAACAGTGCGCTCGCAACAATTAATGAAATTAAAATTTTCAATATCCAAAAATAATATTTTATAAATTAATTACGTGTTTGGCGCATTTTTTATAGTTACTGCCCAGTTTTTATAATTACATCCCATTTATTATTTCTTAAAGTCCATTTTCTTGTTAAGCCTAATGCATCCCTCCTAGGAAAGATTTGCAGCCCAGCGGGGCGGAGAATAACAACTTGACCTTGCCTGGGTATTCCTAAAAAAAGTATAGCTGGGCTAGCCATTTTCAGCTTGAAAAGAATTAATATCTGGGCTGGATATCTGGCCTGGGCTAGACGGGCCACAGCACGCCCAGTTAATAGCTGCAGCGATGTTTTCATTGTTGTTCAGAGGAGGAAAATTAATATCTGGGCTAAACATCACTCAAGAAAATTTCTGCAGTGCTCACACCTCAAAAACACAAATATTGCTCGAGCTGCTTGGTCCCAGCTGTCGGCCGCTTGTTATGCAATTCTCTCGTTTATTGACTACATAGATTGACAATGGTGTGGGACCGTGATGTCAGGAAACCAGGAGGAAGCAAAAAAATATAGTTTTTATATACTAATAAGGAGGCACTTGCGTACGTGCGGCTATGGCCCTGGTGGGTCCCCACTGTCATCCTCTCCAAGTAAAGTCATCTCCTCATCCTCATGTCCGTTGACCATGTTGACAACGCGAGACGGCGGCGCCACGGCGAGCACAACAACTCGAAGGACAACGGAGAGGGCCTCGCGAGCCCTACAGATGGTCTGATACAGCGCCCGCTGCTCATTCGGGAAGCCAGGATCATAGGGCCACATGTCCGCGACGGCATTGTCGTTCGCTTGTTCACTGGTGCTCGTTGAGGAGACGGAGGTTGCAGCACAGGTCCTCCTGCGCTGGTAGCTCTTCCGCCATTAGGGCGTCGAAGTGCGGCCGCACCTGCTCTATGGTGAACACGGCATGAACCGGCTTGGACAGTGGCGCCAGCTCCTGGTCGGAAGCTACGTCCATCGTCTGATTGTCATCGCTCAGCTCTGCGAGGTAGCTGGCGAGCCAGCATGTCCGGCTGCTGGACCGACCCGCTGCCAAGCACGAGTCTGACTACCCTGGCCCACCCAGACCGCCTCCCTCGCCCGCGCGCGCTTTCCGCCTGAAACGGTCAGTGCCGCCCGCCCCGCTTCCCAGTGCATGCGATTGCTCCGCCTTCAAACGACACAAGTGCCGTCCGTCCGTCCTTCTACCGCCCACATTAATGATATGCGGTTGCCGAGGCGGCTACTCCGGCGCCACACATCCGTCCCTCCGCCGCCCACCATTGCTATATAAACTGCTGCGCCAGCCATAGCCACAGTCATCCGTATCCGTTCCTATTTTCCTGTCCACACCACTACTGCCCACCATGGCTTCCTCGCGCTCCAGCGCTCTTCGGGATGGGCAGACGACGGACCACACAGAGATGGCAGCCATTGCTGCCGACTGGCTGGCCGGCAGGCAGCTGGAGGACGACGACGTCCCAATGGAGAACATGGTAGTCGACGATCCGGCGCCAACCCCCTCCTCCGCGCCATACTCGCTGCTGCATTGCACCATGACCATCGGCGAGGCCCGTGCCCAATATATGGACACGGTGAGGCAGAAGCGTGAGGAGCAGTTCCAGGACGCGTAGGCCGACGGCGCCTACAACCACCATCTCCTCCAGGAGCACCTGCAGACGAAGGAGCAGATCGCCGCGGAGCGAGCGGAGCAGGAGGCGCTGCTCGACTCGTACCGCTCCACCCGCGAGAGCCGCCTCGAGCGCTGGCGGTACCGCATGCAGGTGGCGGAGGCTGCGACCGCCTACAAAGAGGGCGATGAAGCGGGCGAGGCGCTGTTTGGCGAGACCGAGGACGAGGCAGAGGAAAATGTCGGCTCCGACGAGTCCCCGCTCCTCTGGCGTCGACGAGGCCCCGCGGCGCCAACAACGAGGCAGAGGACACCGCTGGCTCCGCCGAGGCCCCACCCTGCCGGCAACGAGGGGGAGGATTTCCCCCGCTCCGCTGAGGCGCCGCCTACCGGCAACGAGACAGAGGACATCGCCGGCTCCGCTGAGGCCCCGCCCCACTGCCAATGAGGCCGCGCCACACAGAAAACGAGGAAGAGTAGAACACGGTAGGTCGCCGCCGCTCGGGTCCAAGTAAGGCCACCGCTGCAACCCTCCGGTTGCTGGCACTGAGCTGTACATCATGGAACAATTCTATGATTACAGGATGATTGAAGAGCGCTCCGTGGTTGACCAAGCTCATGAGATACAGTCATTTGCTAGAGAACTTGAGCACTTCAGTTGTATGCTACCGGACAAGTTTGTTGCCGGAGGTATCATCACTAAGCTTCCTCCTTCGTGGATCTCATTGGCACTCTTGATGTCGAAGAAAAGGCGAGAGCAAAGGAAACACGTGCTCGAGGAATTGAGGGAGGATCTAGTGCCAATCTGGTACAGAAGAAGAACTTCCAGCCCCACAAGTTCAAGAACAAGGGCAAGTTTGATGGTAAAGCAAAGTTTGATGGGAAGAACAAGGTTGTGCAACACACGAACTTCAAGAAGAAGAATGACAAGAAGAAAGGTGTTTGTCATGTGGGGATCCTGATCATTGGGCTCCTAGTTGCCCTAATCGCTATGACAAGCTAGGTGGGTTGACCACAGACGGCCGGTTAGCTTCTTGGAGGCGACGTGGAGTCGGAGAGCTATGTTGGAGAAGGACGCTGCTTCTACTTAACTGCTGGTGCAGTTGGCTGACTGAAACGTGGGCCCAACAGGCATCTGGGCCACATGTCAGTTACGCAACTACACCTGCAGTTAAGTCACTGAAGCATCTGTTCGGCTCAGCCGGACACAGTGGGTAGCTTCGGTTAATTAATTATACCTCCAGCACACCCCTTTTTAGTTGAAGAATGTATGAAATGTAATGAAATCCGGAATGTTTATATGAAATCCGACCGTGTATGAATGAATTTATTTCGATTAATTCGAATTCTTGTATCACTGGCATTGGATGAACATGCAAAACAATACGTACTAGCATTATTCCCAGGGTGATCACCTCGTTTGCAGCAGTTTCACATGTACTCCCTCCAGTCCTTTCTAGTCTGCATACAAGTTTTGTCTGCAGTCAAAGTATCTCTACTTTGACCAATCTTATAGAAAAAAGTATGCACTTTCACAATGTGCGAAGTAAAAAGGAACAGAAGGAATACAAAGAGTTTGAGCAGCTTTTTAGCGTTCCTGTACATTGCAATCAAACACACAGGCCTGACAATTCATAGAGAACATTCAAAACAATCGATGATTATGCATCTCAGCGATTCACATGTCCGAGCCAATATTTACTTCACAACTAAAGAATAAACAAAAAATGGATCGGCGCTACTGACAGCAAAGGGCGTCCCATTCAAAAATATCAAACGCATGTCTTCTTGCTAAAATCAATGAGCAAAATTTGACAAGGTTTTCCCATTCCAAAATATCAAATGCCTACGACTGTGGAACGGGCAGGGTTTGCCATCAGTTCGGACATTGACATGGCACGTCGTGCTAAATAAACCAGCTGTTCTTTTTATGCAGCTCCACCAAAATCAACCAAATTCGTGCGTAGCTTGTATGATTTCGCCCTTACATGTTGCAATGCCTTGAACTTATCGGCACCTCCTTTCTTGTGGTGGAAATGAATGATTCGATGTATTCATGAACATGTTGTGCAGTTCCCATTGAAATCAAGCTGAGCACCCCTGTTTGCACAAATACAAAAAAAGTGATTAGTATAAAGCAAACTGTACTATGAATTGACAGTTTAAACAGGCACCTACATGGTCCATGCAGAGCACACTTTTAGAAAAATGGAACTCACCGGAAAGAATCCTAGAACAACATTGTACTCGCGCATCACAGCAAGAAAATGGAGATTTGTCAGTCCTTCTGAGCTGAAGTTAGTTTGGTCTTGTGGGGGGTAATGTAAGCATCCTTCAACTGCTCCTTCTGATGAGAAGATAGACAGGGCTTCTTCATCCTGTCATAATCGGAACTAGTCACTTCACGTACTCCATATTATTCTTCAGAGGAGGATGATCCTGTTGTGCAAAGACAAGAGGATAACTAAATGCTAGCATCCCTGTTTGCTCGAAAAAAAGGAAAGGAAATATTTAAAACAGCACAGATGAAGCACTTCTCAAGGACAATACCATTTTTTGATGACAGTATCTAAACAGTAGCACAACACCATTAGAGATGACAAAGCTCAATCATATGGATGAAATCAGTGGGCGAGTACCAACCTTTGTCAGGAGGCTTATTGTGTAGAGCATACAGATGAAGCACTTCTCCGGAACCATCTGTTGCTATCTACTGTGGTGGCCATGCTTACTATATAATCCTCGATTAGATTAATGTTTCCAACATCTTCCTGTGCAGTTCCACTAAAATATATGGTATCTTCAAAGAAGATCCCTGTTTGCACAAGTAGAGATAATTACGTATTACATTAAGAGTGGCATCAAATCATTAAACAATTGCTCGTTCCAGCCATAGCAATAAATTAAGATGCAAAACTATATCATTACTTGTGTCATCATAGTTCCAGTGCTTCATTACAGCACCAGGAGTTGATTTTTGTTTTTCTTCCGCTTGTTCTTCCCCTTCATCACTTGGTTCAATAATAGACAAGCTTCGCCTTCAATGTAAGATTTGACATGTCAATTAGGTTGCACAAGTATAGCACTAAACAATGACATTAATTTTCTGACGAAAGTGGCAAAATACAGGCCAACAGTTGTGAAATATCCTTATCTTACCTCAATGGGATATTGCGGTGCACATACAGATTGGAAGTCTTGTCTCCATTTGTGCAGTTCACTAAAATCAAGCAACATCACCGTACAAGTAGCACAACATATGAAAGCACACTGCAGAATCATGTGAAAGAAGGCTAGTACTGATCTCTCATGACGCGGAATTCAAACAACTCACAAGAAGAAGATCTGAACCAAAGTTGCCAACACGGATAGGAAGTAAGATCTCCTCTTGTGCAGTTCCACTAAGATCAAGCAATCAAGCAACGTTGTCGGTGTGACATTTTGGTTGAACTGCACAAAACACTCTTAAAAAAAGTGTTTTGTGCAGTGCAACAAAAGGTCACAATGGCAACGAGGTGAAGTAGATAACCCTGTTTACACAGAGGTGCAAAGGAAACAACTAGTGGTCAATAATGGTGGATGACACAAAAGCCAACAAAAAGAAGCATCTACCTTATCTAAATGGGAAAGAAAGCAAGACAGTAGCATTTCTCAAACGGTGGCATTGATTAATATTAACAGAGAGATTATATTAACAATAAAATTCGTTAAACATGTAATTTGCTTTTAACTGTGGCATTGCATCAATTTTCCAGCGGCATTATTAGAGGGTGCTTGTTTACAGGGACATTTGGTGGAGGGACTAAAAAAACTCCATGTCAGTCCCATCTAAACCAAACAGGAGGGACTTTTAGGGACTAAAAGTGGGCATTTGGGACTAAAGAAAGAAGACCCCGAGGGAGAGTCTTTTTGGTACTTTTTCCAACAGTTGTCCCTGTCACGCATCGCACCTTGTCTCTATTAGTTCATTACTAGGGCTAACATGGTCTTTTAGCATGTCATTTAATAACCTCTAGTCCATGTCTAGTCCCTGGAACCAAGCAGCTAGGGACTAGGGAGTTTTTAACCAAACAGGGCCTTAGATTAACAACAGCTAAAGAGTTGCACGGGACAGTGGACGCACCAGCACCATGTGCATCTACCGATGTACTGGGGTGATGCACAGTCTGTTGCAACAAAGAACAAACAACCAAGGAGCATATTTGTGTTGGTCCCAGTTTTGTTATCTTTAGACACCTTTCCCTATGTGAGCGCAGCAAATCTAGTCCTGCTCAAACTTTATAGCCTTGTCCCCCAAAACAAAAGATCAGTTCATTACAGATGTGCATACTGCGTTTGTCATTGTTTTCCCTTTTTGACCAACGTAGGTGCTTGATAGCCAGTCTGTACTAGTACTTTCCCCACTTCCTTTCCTCTATGAACCACGCCCTAGATTTATGCTATACAACTTCACCCCACTACTTTCCCCCATTCAGGTCCTCTTTGAACCACGTCTTAGATTCATGCGATACAACTTTCCCCACAACCACTTCCTTTCCTTTTTGAACCACGTCCTAGATTCATGCTATACAACTTTTCCCACTACTTTCCCCCATTCCTTTCCTCTTTGAACCACGTCCTAGATTCATGGTATACAACTTTCCCCACTACTTTCCTATTTGATCCAACACCTAGATTCGAGTGCAGAAGCGGAAAAAGCCCACATGCAGCTAGAGCAATGCATGTGGAATAAGTAAATTATACCTTAAGGTTCTTGGGGTGTGGTTCGGTGGGCGACCGGAGGCCGTTCAACCCACACTATGTACGGCGGTGAAGAAGAAGGGGTCGGAGGCCCTCCCGCGCCGCCGCTGGGTGAAAGTGAACAGCTGCGCCGGTAGTGGATTCCCTCCCTAGCCGACGGCGACAGCGTTAAGCCACCTTCCCTTCCTGGCGGAAGGATCCTACCGGCTCTTTGACTAGCAGTGAGGGGAGAGAGAGGCCAACGAAGTCTTGTTTAGATCTAGATAGGGTGAGAGAGTGTGAAGAGAGCAACTACAAGCAGACCAGCAGTGAGGGAAGAGAGAGAGGCCAACGAAGTCTTGTTTAGATCTGGAGAGGGTGAAAGAGTGTGAAGAGAGCAACTACAAGCGCTGAGGCTCCAGCGTGTATATATATACTGGAGAGAGTGTGAAGAGTGCAAACCCTAGAAAACAAGCGCCGAGGCTGCAGCTTATACGTGATGAGGTGATTATACGGTCACTACGAGATCGTATAGCTCCATATCCATCCATTTTGACTAGTCAAAGAATCCTCCTAGCACGAATTATGCTGAAGTGTAGTTATCGAACCCGAGACCTCAAGTTTGATGAGCGAACAGGCTAACCAGCTACACAACCCTCCCGTTATGTTCAACCAGAGGAAAATAACCTTTTATACATTCCTGCATTCGTGTGACAAGCATGCCGTGTTTTTTGTGTGTGGGGGAGTCATTGGGATTTAAATCATAATCGTGTCATGTGGCTTTGGTGGTAAGACTATCCACACTGGTGCAGAAATAATGCAGCCTTAGTCACCTTGCCTCTCTCCACGTAGTACATTGGGTCCCACCAGTCAGAGGGTGAAACAAACAAATTAATAAGAAAAAATAAAAGCGCCAGCGGTGTATCTAACCTCACACATCTCGCTACTGCTCGGGAACACTGTCCAATTGATCCCTCTGTTCGCTCACGTACTATTTTAAGTGAATCCTTATTATAACATGCACACAATTTTGGGCACTTGTATTCGACCTAAGTCAGTGTGCCACCGTATCTCGTACGACTCCCTCCGTCTAGGTGTAATAAGTCACGTTAGAAGGTGCAGCGGGACCAAGGTGCAAGCAGATTGGAGGAGAAGGAGAAACTTGACCGGTCATTCCTCCAATCAAAGCCCTGATTTCTGTCTCTAAACGCAACAATTAATCCAAACAACTAAGAGATGCTGTTTTAGCTACCATGCAGGGCCACGTATTAACTCGCATGCAAGCCGACTTTGAATTCTTGACTGATCAACGCGTAGTTGCGCTCCATGCATTGGGTTTCCGGGGGAGATAACAAGGCATAGTAAGGAGCGTTTGGTTACATTGCTTAGGCTAGTCATAGTGGTGAGTAACTTGGACTAGTACAACATACATATGTTACTAGTCTATGTTACTACTACGCGAAGTTTGCTGTCAGAAGTGAGCCGATCTGGCTCTCCTGAGCTAGCAAGGTTTTTCTAGCCCACCCAAGCTAGCTGGCCCACAAAAGCTAACATATTTTAATAGTTACAAACGCCTAACCTTGCCCGGCTATGCTATAAGCTGTTCTTTCTAAGGATCCAAACGCTCCCTAAGTAACAACGCTCGCTAGCAACGAGGCCAGGATGGGATTGAGATGCGAAGTTAATGGACGACGCCTAAACATTTTGGGAATATTTGATTTCTGTAGGATGACTTAACACCTATACGGAGGGAGTACTACTCCTCAGTCCAGGTTTGATGGAATATGCGTCACCTCTTCTCTTCTTGTACGTACTCCATTTGTATCTCACTTCTTGTGGCTTCGCACTCGCACGATTTTCCTATTCTATGAACCCGTGTGTGCGTGTGCGTGTGTGTGTGCGTGTGTGTGTTTAACAGCATGTGTGTGTTAGAGAGAGCGACAGATCGACCTACTCCTACAGAGAGATGGTGTGTAGTGTATGATTTCAGCCGCGAGAGTCGGTGCATCCTCTCGCTTCCGGGCGCCCGATAGGGACAGGCAGACAGCTGCCACGCCCGCTCCTGACCAGCCTGGTGTCACGCCCAATATGCGACCCTATCCAAGAGGAACTCGAAGGTTCCACCAGGGATAGACCCGCATATTGAAACGCTTTTTCAAGGTGGATACCATTACACCAACATTACATAATAGATGGGGATACATACAAGGCATACAAATGCCGCAAGAATACATCAATACATTATACATAAGATCAACATCCGACTACGGACGAAACACAAACAGAAGCTCAAACGACATCCACCCTGCTAGCCCAGGTTGCCGACCTGGAACCTTTCCCCTGATCGAAGAAGAAGCAGAAGAAGAACTCCAAAACAAGAAACATCGCTCTCGCATCATGATCATCGCAAAACCTGTACCTGCAACTGTTGTTGTAGTAAACTGTGAGCCACGAGGTCTCAGCAATCCCATTACCATGGGTATCAAGACTAGCAAAGCTTAATGGGTAAGGAAAGGATAGGTGGTGAGGTTGCAGCAGCGACTAAGCATGTATGGTGCCTAACATACGCAAATAAGAGCGAGAAGAGAAGCAACGGAACGGTCGTGAAACTAGCAATGATCAAGAAGTGATCCTGAACTCCTACTTACGTCAAACATAACCCAAAAACCGTGTTCACTTCCCGGACTCCGCCGAAAAGAGACCATCACGGTTACACACGCGGTTGATGCGTTTTATTTTAAGTCAAGTGTCAAGTTCTCTACAACCAGACATTAACAAATTCCCATCTGCCACATAACCACGGGCACGGCTCTCGAAAGTTTATACCCTGCAGGGGTGTCCCAACTTAGCCCATTATAAGCTCTCACGGTCAACGAAGGATATTCCTTCTCCCGAGAAGACCCGATCTGTCTCGGAATCCCGGTTACAAGACATTTCGACAACGTTAAAACAAGACCAGGAAAACCGCCCGGATGTGCCGACAAATCCCGATAGGAGCTGCACATATCTCGTTCTCAGGGCACACCGGATGAGCCAGACGTTGGGTTGGCATAGACCCTGGTTGCCCAGGGGGCGCCGGACATCGCTCGGTTTGGACCAGCACTCAAAGGAGCACTGGCCCGGGGGGGGGGTAAATAAAGATGACCCTCGGGCTCCGGAAACCCAAGGGAAAAAGGCTAGGTGAGGCAAATGTAAAACCAAGGTTGGGCCTTGCTGGAGGAGTTTTATTCAAAGCGAACTGTCAAGGAGGTCCCATAAATCACCCAACCGCGTAAGGGGCGCAAAATCAAGGAACATAACACCGGTATGACGGAAACTAGGGCGGCAAGAGTGGAACAAAACACCAGGCATAAGGCCGAGCCTTCCACCCTTTACCAAGTATATAGATGCATTAATAATATAAGAGATATTGTGATATCCCAACAAAGTTCATGATATCCATGTTCCAACATGGAACAACCTTCATCTTCACCTGCAACTAGCAACGCTATAAGAGGGGCGGAACAAAGCGGTAACATAGCCAAACAACGGTTTGCTAGGAAGGGTGACAAAGGTTAGAGGTTCATGGCAATTTGGGAGGCTTGATAAGCAAGTGGTAGGTGACGTAGCATAGCGATAGAACGAAGCAACTAGCATAGCAATGATAGTAGTGAGATCCAAGGTGACGGTCATCTTGCCTGAAATCCCGCTAGGAAGAAGAACGAGTCCATGAAGAAGATGAAGCCACGAAGATGAACCAAGCGTAGTCGAACGAATCCTCACGATCGCAACGAAACGGGAACTATCGAGGAGAAGCACATCCGGAAAGAAGCAAACAACACGGTAAACACTCAACACATAGACAACATGATGCTCAACCAAGTATGATGCATGACAAGGCTACATGAAGCTACTCATGGCAAGAGATGATGCATACAAGAGCAACACATCAAAGCAAGTTTAAATGAGGCCGGAAACAACATATAACAATTCCGGTAAGTCCTCATAGGCAAATTTCGAAATTGGTCCAGATCTGAATAAACCTTATGTTCAAGTTGTTAAAAAGAAAGTTAAGATGCACCAAGATGATCTACATGAAATTCTAATCAAGTTACATATAAAGATCATTTAGTTCGGAATTACGGCCTAGAAGATATGAGCAAAACAAGTTAAACATGGCATTGATGCAAAATGCATTCAAACATCAAGAAAACACCTCAAAACAAGGATGCAACATGATAATATGAAACTACATGCAATTCTAAGCAAGTTTCATATAGAGCATGCTCAAAACGGCGCAACGGTGCAACACATACACTGCAAACAAGATATAACAACAATCTGTCCAAAACAGCAACTAGGCATCTTGCAACCATCATGCAAATATGCTACAGGACCCCAACATGATAAAAAGGCATGGACATGATGTACAGGTAAAGCATTACAAAACATGAACACTGAGCTAACTCCAGAAACCACTAGATCATGCTCAAAAGGACATGGAAAGATTGCAAATAATAACAGTTTCACAGACTTAGCAGAAATCACTGGACATGGCAGAAATAATATCAGGTTGCAATGTTTAGAGCTATCAAACAACAAGTTACACAAGCTATCATGGAAAACTTAAGCATGGCAGGCTAATACTAAAGACAAAGAACAAAACGCCCTTACTGTACTAATTCCAAAGATCAACAGAAAAGATGGTAGTACCCATTCAAACATGGCAAGTAATATGACAGATTCAGACAGTGAAAATAATAGCTCATGGCAGGAACAACGATAAGTAGGCATGTTGGTGAGCTTGAACCACTCAACACAGAGCAATACATGGCATGTGAAATCAACCAACAGTAAGAAGACATATTTATGGATCTAAACATGGCAATAGAAAGACCATAGGGTACATGGATCACTAGCAAAAGATATGGCAAAACTGAACTTTATGTTAACAGGCTGACAGCAACATTATTTAGCAAGTTGAGAGCAAGATTACGACAAGCTACAGCAGGCTATAAATGCAAACAAGGGCATGGATGGATATATAATAACACGTATAACAAAACATCCTTAGTGAACTTCTCCATATTATGCACGGAACTCATGGTAGCAGTAGGTTTACATGGCATCACAGTGTTACAGCTACAGACTTGGCAGAAATGACTTAAGTCACAGAAATCAGCAACATCATGGAGGCTACTTTGCATGCTTTTGCTAGTCACCACATAGATCAAAAAAATACAAGATAAGCACCTCTCTGAATATGGCATGATTTAGTTCAAAACACATGTAGAGCTCATGCTCATAGGATTCACGCACAAAATGCAATGAAAAAGACAAATCATCAAGTTCTGTTAACAGACAGCAGTTAACATCATATAGCACTCTTGAAAGGATGATAAGGGCATCAAGATGGACTCAAACAAGAATTGCACAATGGAACGAAATGAAGATCATCTAGTGATGAAAATTTGGATATATTATGCATGCAAAACGGATCTACGGTCAGAGAGTTATGGCATGTTGAACAGGGCACCAGAATACTGAAAATCTGGGACTTAGCAGAAATTTACCCCGCGAAAAAACACTGGAAGGTCAGGGTTGGCTCCTTCTCTCGTACAGAACCACTCCGGTGGAAGTCAACGGAGATGGTGGGGCGACGTGGGACTCCGGCGAGGGTCGGGGAGGCCGTGAATGGGTAGATCGGGCGCGGGGCAACCCATTCCCGGCGATGGGGCGGCTTGGGGCGGCGCGAGCGCGTAGATCGGGGCGGCCATGGTGTTCCTGCGAGGTTCATGGAGAGAGAGAGCTCGTGAGGGAGAGGGAGAAGCATGGGATGGAAGGAGGGAGGAGAGGTAGGGGCGGCACGACCTGGACGTGGTGCTCGCCGGCGGCGGAGGCAACTCCGGCGAGCGGTGTGGCGCCGGCGGGGCACGGCGACGGGAGACGCAGGAGCGCTCGGGCGCAGGCGGCGGGGCGAAGAGCGCTCAGGGACGGGCGGTTGCGGGCGGTGTCGTGGAATTGTCACGGCAGATGTCCTTGCGCAAGGACTTAGTCGTGGAGCCATCGCAGCTAGGAAGCTTAAAGGGGTTAAACGGGACAAGGAACACGAGGGTTATACCGGTTCGGCCCCTTACGGTGAAGGTAAAATCCTACGTCCAGTTGAGGTGGTATTGATTAGGGTTTCGATGACCAGGAGCTAAAACCGTCCTGCCTGGTTATCGAGTTTGTCTTACTTGTCCCCAAACCGCCGCCGGGTCGTCCCTTTATATAGAGAGGTTGACGCCCAGCGGCTCTCAAAGTCCCGGCCGGCTCATAACAGTGTCCGGCTCGGACTCTTAACTATTCTTGCCTTACACTACAAGTCTTGCCATACGGCGGTTTATCACTACGGGCCTTAAGCCATCTCCGGGTCTTAAGCCCATTATTAACCCACCGTCTTCAAGTTTGGTGCTGGGCTTCGCATGATGACCATTATGAGTAACCCGGCCCCTCCTGGGCGGGTGACTCTAATGGTTATATCCTCAACATTAGGCCCCAGATTGATTTGAACCGGTTCATGTCAATCTTCAATTCCTTTGAGAGAAAAAATCTTCAATTCCTTTGAGAGAAAAAAATCTTCAATTCCTTTGAGAGAAAAAAATCTTCCGGCTTATATTCATGCGAAGGTTATAACCCGCCGTGATGTCATCTTCTGGATTCCTGGTAACCCGCCGTGACGTCATCTTCCATTAAGTTCATTTTTTATTCCACCATATCCCAACGGATCTTATCTTTAATGACTATCCCGAAAATCGAGGCATTTTCGTGGCACGATAATCACGTCGTGGCCTCCTCGTTTCTCGCGCCCACTTACTGGCCGCACCTTATAAATAAGCCCGGCCCATGAGCCTTCATTCACTTGCCGCCTCCATCGTCTTCCTCCTCTTGCTACTGTACTGCCGCTCGAGCTCCACCGCCGCCGCCGCGGATCTCCTCGTCTTCACCAACTCAGGCCGCTGCATCAACCTGACGTGACCAGAAAAACGCGACGAACCTCCACAGTAACTCCGCATCTTTAAGCTTTCTCCTCCCTGTTCCTCAGATCCGCATTAGTGACCTTCAAGTTCGTCGGTGTTCGTCGCCGTTCGTCACGAACACTTAATAGATTCCACTTTTAACACCCCTTCTTGATCTTTAGACAGTATAGAACTGCTGCGGTAGCTATTTCGCACCCGTTCCAAATGTACATAGATCCCTTTTCATTGCACAGAGGCTCCGTTCGAACCTATGAACTTCATCTGTGTCAGTTCTAGGTCTAGAAATTTTCCCTTTCCGGTCGATCGTTTGATCCAGAATAATTACTGTGATCTGTGAAACGTATTTGCGCCACACTTAGTCAAAAATTGCTTCTGTTTAGCTATGGCGGCTCATATCTCCGGCTTAAAAGAGGCCATGCGCTATAAAATTTCCGGCTCATTTATGATAAAGCTGTAGACAACTTGAATTACTCACGATGCCCACAGCGGCTTAGATAACCCGACGCAATAGTCATATGTCATTAGGCCCCTTCATAATCCGCCATTTTGAGTGTTAAACTGTAAACTTCTTCCGGCTTATAGTTGAACCGGACATTTCCCTTTTGTCATAGGCTTCATCTTTCACAATGCCACCCAAAGCTCCCAAGGCACCCATCACGTGCAACTGGATGAGATCCAATGTTACTGATGAGACCTTAGCAGATTTCGTGAAGACAGGCTATCTGCCGAAAAAGGAGGTCATGTCCTACCGTGCCCCTAACCCATCGGAAGAGAGACCTCAACCAAGAGATGGAGAGGTCGTGATATTTGCTGATCACATGAGCCGGGGCTTCGCACCGCCCGGCTCAAAATTCTTTAGAGATGTTCTGAACTTATTCGATCTGCGGCCGCAAGACATAGGACCCAACTCCGTGTCAAATATTTGCAACTTTCAAGTATTCTGCGAAGTATATCTTGGAGAAGAGCCCAGCCTACTGCTCTTTAGGGAGCTGTTTTATCTGAACCGCCAGAACGAGTGCGCCAACGGGCCGAGCTTGGAACTTGGTGGAATCTCCATTCAACGACGGAGAGATTGTCTCTTTCCCTATGCTGAGCCGCCAAGCCATCCAAACGACTGGAACCAGACATGGTTCTACTGCCAGGATACTTCTCCGGCTCACGAGAGCCCTCTGCCCGGCTTTCGTGCCCTGCATCTGGAGCCAAATCACCCCCTGCCAGACAAACTATCTCAAGCTGAGCGTCAACCTCTGATCCCCACCATCAATAAGATCAAGGCTCTCCTGGGAAATGGCCTCAACGGCATTGATGTGGTCCGGGTCTGGATCTCTTGGCGGGTGATCCCCCTGAGCCGCCGCCCCAGCTTAATGTGTGATTACACGGGCCGGAAGGATGACCCTCTGCGGCACAGCCCCAACGATCTTCCTGAGGACGTCGTGGATGACATGACCAAGTCTCTCCTGAATGAGAGCTTAGCCGACTATGGGAGGACTGGCTTAAACCCCTTCTGCCAAGCTAACCCGGCTCCGGCGGTAAGCCACTGACCTGAACACCTTGGTTTTCCTTTTAATAGTTTTCATCTGAACTTTAAGAAATCTTTGTTGTATTTTTCAGGCTAATGACATGTTCTGGAAGGTCAAATATGACCATGAGGCGGCTAAAAAAGCCAGGAAGGCTAAGAAAGCCGCCAGGAGAGCCGCTCCCCGCAAGAAGGGAAGCAGGCCTACTGCCTCAGAGCTGCTTCAGCTAAGTGATAGCTCCGAGTCAGAGGTAACCCTTGATTCTTTAGGCTCTTCTTTTGTTTCTTATTTATTCCTATCCACCTTATCGATACTGATTATCAGCAGGAGGACACCGGAGCGAGTAACCCGGTGACTGAAGAGGTAACTACACTTTCCTCCGACTCGGAGCCCTTGCCAAGGCTAAAAGTCCGAAGAGTAACCCGGAAAGTAAGATTTTCACATCCTTTAGCTTATCAAGATCCTCAATTTCTTTTGAAGCGACAGATTCATGAGAGCCGGCGGAACACCCGGACCAACAAGGATGCAGACCTCTCCTCTGGCTTACCTGAAGCATCAAGGAAGCGCCGGACCGAGGTTATCTCCAACTTATATCCTTTTCATCCTTTGGCGGGCGTTACTCGTCAACCGCTCAATTCTTCTGATTCAAATTATCAGGAAACTTCACCTTCCTCTGGTTACTCTATGCAATCTAACCTGCCGGCTTTCAAGACCGCACCCGAGTAATGATGATCATCTTATGTTGTGCTTATCTTTACTCATGCTTTTGTACTAACCTTTTGTCCTTTCAGTGCTCAAGCAAAGCTCAGCAAGAGGGCGAAGAAGAATAAACCGGTCGAAGAACCGGTCCTGACTGAACCGGAAGCTTCAGCCCAAGAACCGCGATCTACCTCAGCTCCTGAAGCCACCGCTCCAACTGGCGAGCCAGTCATGGAGGCTTCAACTAACCCGGAGATCTCCATCCCAGCTCAGCCGGCCGATGACCCAGACGTTGTAATCACCCGGACGGAATTTGTCGAGCCGGGGAGACCCACTGCGCTGGCAAAATGCTCTGCCAAGGAAGAGCTGCTAGAGCGCCGCAGGGCCAGGCTGGAGATCACTGACTATGCGAATTTGAGCATTGGAGACATTGTTTCAAGTTATATTGGTCAAGTGCACAACAGCCGGGACTTGGAGATTGACATGGTGAAGCAGATACAGCAGAAATCTGAGGTACAACTCTCTTGCTTACTCCATAGTCATCCTTACCATACTAGCCCCCAAGTCTATTAATTATGATAGAATATGTTGTAGACTTAACTTCCGGCTTACCTTCATTAACCAGCAATTAGAAACAGAATCTTTCAGCATACATTAGCCCCCAAGTGCCAAGTGTCTTTGCTTGCAAAGTGCTTGGGACTTTAATGTTTCATAATAATTACTCAAACTGTAACCCGGAATTTGTACAGGCTGCCTGCCAAAAATTTGAAGCTGAAATCTCTGAGCTGAAGAACCGCCTGAAAACTCAAGAAACTGAGACCCAGAAGGCCAACGCCAAATTTGAGTTCAGTGTTGCTACACAAGAAAAGCTGAAGAAGAAATTTGAGACAGAGAGGAAGACTTGGGCTGAAGAGAAAAACACCTTGCTCAGCCGGGCCGAAAAAGCGGAGGCTGCTCTGACTGAGAGAACCGCCGAACTCTCCGGCTTAAAACGCCATGTGTCCCAGATGGTCTCCGCAATCTTTGGTAAGTCATTCTGCAAGCTTTTAACAAGTTTTCATTCTTTATGTCTCATAAGTCCCACTACTGCCACCGGCTTACCTGACTTTGTTAAACAGGTCCCAGAAGCTCCAACCTTAACCAGAATGTTCTGACCAAGCTGAAGGCCGTGTATACCTTGGTGGAGCAACTCTATACCGGGTCACAGCATGCGTTAGCCATTGTGGCCCTGTCCAACGAGGTTCGGACTCACCTGGCGGATGTACTCAGGCGGCTTGCCGTTCTTCCTCAGCGCTTCCAAGAGCTAAGACGGGCCTCTGCAAGAGCCGGAGCTATAGCTGCACTGAGCCGGGCCAAGGCTTTTCTCCCAGAGCTAGACCCGGCCGACTTCGCTCTTGGATACCCCAGCCTGAAGGAAGACGGCACACCCTTCGACCAAAAAGACTTTGCTGCCTGTGTGAAGAGTGTGCGCCCGGTGGCCACCCTGATTGGGAATGACACCGACCTTACCAAGTATCAGCCGGGCTATGACGCAGAAAATCAGAGGATCCCCACTCCACGTTATGAAGCCATCAGCTTGATCCCTCCGACCCGTAAGCACACCTTCGCCCCAGAAGTTGACCCGGCCGGGTTAATTGATGACGAGGCTCAATTTGAAGCCTTGAGCGGCATTGACTGGAAATCATCAACCTTCCAGGTCATGGAATCAGCCGGAGGAGCGGAGAGGGATGAGCCGGAAGATTCAACTCAACAAGCACCTTGACTTTTAGGCGGCTCATGGTTGCACTTTAAAACAATGCCTCACCTTTTGGACTCGGGGAGTCTTGTAATAGAATAGGACAGACACTTAATTTTGCCGTGCCATCGTGCACGTGTTGAATGCTTAACTCCATTGAAACTACTTCTTCTTAGTCCTCCAGGTTATAATTGATCAGTTATTTTCCTTAAGCTCGAATAGCTGTCTTTAACCATCCTGCATAGAAGACAAGTCACAAGTCTCTAGGCGGCTTACCGCACTGAGAATCATAGACCTTATATATATAACCCGGAATATGAACAAAAGTCACCAAAGACTGGCCCTTAATGATATCTTTGATGTAACCATAATAGCATGCTTACAAGCCTTCAAGTATACTTCCGGTTTATGTAACCCGAATAATGAGTTGAAGATCTCAACTCCGGTTTACCAGCATCAAGAATACTTATTATGTGTTATCAGCGTTGTGAATCAATATTAAGCTGGTGAAGTAAAAGCCGCCCTTACACTCTGTTGATGTGACCAAAAGAACTTGTTGTAAGTCAGAAGATCAAAACTTAGGGGCTTCCGGTTCGAATACAACCAGAGAACCGTCCCAAAGGGCTTAAGCTAAGATTCGAATGCGATCATATAGCCCCCAGTGGCTTTGGCGATGCTGATCAAGAGGGTACTGACAGCTATGTTCTCTTTGGTTCGAATACGACCCATGTTTGAACAGGAAGCCCCCAAATGACCTTAAGAGTTGTTTAACGACGCTGATTCAAATACGATCCACGTCGGTTCCCAAAGGGGGTTGAGCTATGATTCAAATATGATCAAAGAAAACTCCCCAATGAGCTCGGCAATTTGCCAATCAAGTGGGTATCGACAGCTATGTTCTCTTTGGTTAGAATATGACCTATGTTTGAACAGGAAGCCCCCAAATGATCATATTGTTTACGGCTAGATTCGAATACGATCATCAGCCGGATCCGCCTCCAAGTGACCATGTGATATTGTAATGGAAATAACACATTTACCTTGGAAGGAGAAAAGGACAGAGGTCCTGCTTTATTATTTATCATAATATATACATGTCTATAGAAATATGTACATTATGAGAGCCGGTGGCTCAAGTGTAATAAGGCCGAAGCTGAGCTATGTTCCACGGCCGACGGGTCTCTTCCTCCGACGTGCGTGAATCTTTGTGCTCCCGAACGTCGATAAGGTAGTATGACCCATTGTGCAAGTTCTTGCTGACCACAAAGGGCCCTTCCCAAGGCGGGGATAACTTATGTGCATCTGTTTGATCTTGGATGAGCCGGAGCACCAGATCACCTTCCTGGAAGACCCGGGACTTAACCCGGCGGCTGTGATAACGGCACAGGTCTTGTTGGTAAATCGCCGAGCGAGCTGCTGCCACATCACGCTGTTCGTCCAACAAGTCAAGAGCATCTTGGCGCGTCCGCTCATTATCCGCCTCAACATAAGCCGCCACTCGAGGTGAGTCATGACGGATGTCGCTAGGGAGGACTGCCTCCACTCCATAAACCATGAAGAACGGCGTGTAACCCATAGATCTGTTAGGAGTAGTATTGATGCTCCATAAGACGGAGGGTAACTCCTCCACCCAACAACCCGGCGTCCGTTGCAAAGGGACCAAAAGCCGGGGCTTGATGTCCTTCAAAATCTCCTGATTAGCTCTCTCAGCTTGACCATTGGATTGAGGGTGAGCCACTGACGAAACATCAAGTCGAATATGCTCTCGCTGACAAAACTCCTCCAGGGCGCCCTTAGACAGATTGGTACCATTGTCAGTTATAATGCTGTGTGGAAAACCAAAGCGAAATATCACCCTTTTCATGAACTGAACTGCAGTGGCCGCGTCACACTTGCTAACTGGCTCCGCCTCAACCCACTTTGTGAACGTGTCAACTGCCACCAAGAGGTGGGTCTTCTTATCCTTGGACCTTTTAAAAGGCCCAACCATATCAAGCCCCCAGACCGCAAACGGCCAAGTAATTGGAATCATCCTCAGCTCCTGAGCCGGCACATGAGCCCGTCGAGAGAACCTCTGGCAACCATCACATTTATTGACCAAGTCTTGTGCATCAGCATGAGCCGTCAGCCAATAAAAACCATGACGAAAAGCTTTGGCCACAAGGGATTTTGAGCCGGCATGATGGCCACAATTCCCCTCGTGAATCTCACGCAAAAATATCTTGGCCTTCCTCAGGGGAAACACAACGCTGGAAAGTTCCAGTGACACTGCGGCGATGTAGCTCACCATTGATAATTATCATTGACTTAGACCGCCGGGTTATTTGTCTGGCCAAAGTTTCATCCTCAGGCAACTCTCCCCGGGTCATGTAAGCCAAATATGGTACTATCCAGTCTGGGGTGATGTGAAGAGCCGCCACCAACTGTGCTTCCGGGTCAGGGACAGCCAAGTCTTCCTCTGTAGGTAACTTAACAGAAGGGTTATGCAAGATGTCCAAGAAAGTATTAGGCGGCACCGGCTTTCGCTGAGAGCCCAGCCGGCTTAGTGCATTAGCCGCCTCGTTCTTCCTGCGATCAATGTGCTCTACTTGGTAACCCTGAAAGTGTCCAGCAATGGCATCAACTTCACGGCGATAAGCCGCCATGAGAGGGTCCTTGGAATCCCACTTGCCTGATACTTGTTGAGCCACTAAGTCTGAGTCGCCGAAGCACCTTACTCGGCTCAAGCACATCTCCTCAGCCATCCGAAGACCATGGAGCAAGGCCTCGTACTCGGCCGCATTGTTAGTACAAGGAAACAGCAACCGTAGCACATAATGAAACTTGTCACCTTTGGGTGAAGTCAACACAACTCCAGCCCCCGAGCCCTCCAATTGCCTAGACCCATCGAAGTGAATAGTCCAATATGTATTATCCGGCTTTTCTTCGGGAACTTGTAGCTCTGTCCAATCGTTGATGAAATCCACCAAAGCTTGAGATTTAACAGCAGTGCGTGGTGCGTATTTCAGACCATGAGGCCCAAGCTCTATAGCCCACTTAGCCACTCTTCCTGTGGCTTCTCTGTTTTGGATGATATCTCCAAGGGGAGCAGAACTAACCACAGTGATGGGGTGACCCTGGAAATAATGCTTAAGCTTCCGGCTTGCCATGAACACACCATAAACAAGCTTCTGCCAATGTGGATACCGCTGTTTGGACTCGATGAGCACTTCACTGACGTAGTAAACCGGCCGCTGAACCGGATACTCCTTAACTTTTTCCTTGCGCTCCACCACCATAGCCACACTGACGGCTCGTGTGTTAGCAGCTACATACAGTAATAAGGGCTCCTTATCAACCGGAGCAGCAAGGACTGGGGGCTCAGCCAGCTGTCTCTTCAAATCCTCAAAAGCAGCATTAGCAGCATCATTCCAGATAAAGTCATCAGTCTTCTTCATCAACTGGTACAGTGGCATGGCCTTTTCACCCAAACGGCTTATAAACCGGCTCAAAGCAGCGATGCGGCCTGCCAGACGCTGAACGTCGTTTATACACGCCGGCTTAGCCAGAGAGGTGATTGCCTGGATTTTTTCCGGGTTAGCTTCAATGCCTCTGTTAGAAACCAGGAAACCCAAGAGCTTGCCTGCAGGAACACCAAAAACGCACTTGGCCGGGTTAAGCATCATCTTGTAAACCCGGAGATTATCGAAGGTTTCTCTAAGGTCATCTACCAGAGTCTCCTTCTCCCTGGACTTAACCATGATATCATCCACATAGGCATGAACATTGCGCCCAATCTGGTTATGAAGACAATTCTGCACACAACGCTGATAAGTCGCCTGTGCACTCTTGAGTCCAAAAGGCATAGACACATAACAGAAGGCTCCAAAGGGAGTGATGAACGTCGTCTTCTCCTGGTCCTTAACTGCCATTTTAATCTGATGGTATCCAGAATACGCATCCAAGAAACTTAAGCGCTAATAACCCGCCGTGGCATCAATGATTTGATCAATACGGGGGAGAGCAAAAGGATCAGCCGGACACGCCTTGTTTAAGTCCGTGTAGTCCACACACATCCGACAGGTGCCATTCTCCTTGAGCACGAGCACCGGGTTAGCTAACCATTCTGGATGAAAGACTTCGACAATAAACCCGGCCGCCAAGAGTTGGGCCACCTCCTCACCAATGACTTTCCGCCTCTCCTCATTAAACCGCCGAAGGAATTGCCTGACCGGCTTAAATTTCGGATCAATATTGAGAGTGTGCTCAGCGAGTTCTCTAGGTACACCTGGCATGTCAGAAGGTTTCCATGCAAAAATGTCCCTATTCTCACGGATGAACTCGATGAGCGCGCTTTCCTATTTTGGATCCAGATTGGCACTGATGCTAAACTGCTGAGATGAGTCACCTGGAACGAAATCAACAAGTTTAGTCTCATCAGCAGACTTAAATTTCATTGCCGGCTCATGCTCCATGGTCGGCTTTTTCAGAGATGTCATATCTGTTGGGTCAACATTATCCTTGTAAAACTTCAACTCCTCTGTTGCACATACAGATTCTGCATAAGGCGCGTCACCTTCCTCACACTCCAAGGCTATCTTTCGGCTGCCATGAACCGTAATGGTCCCATTGTGACCCGGCATCTTGAGCTGTAAATATACGTAACACGGCCGTGCCATGAATTTGGCGTAAGCCGGCCGCCCAAATATGGCATGATACGGACTTCTTATCTTGACCACCTCAAAGGTCAATTTTTCCGCCATGTAGTTGTACTCATCTCCAAAGGCCACTTCCAGTTCGATCTTACCAACTGGATAAGCCGACTTACCAGGCACCACACCATGGAAAACAGTATTGGACTGGCTGAGGTTCTTATCAATCAACCCCATACGACGGAAGGTCTCATAATAGAGGATGTTGATGCTGCTGCCTCCATCCATGAGCACCTTAGTGAACTTATATCCTCCCACCTGAGGAGCCACCACCAGGGCCAGGTGACCCGGATTATCAACCCGGGGAGGGTGATCCTCCCTACTCCACACAATAGGCTGCTCAGACCATCTTAAATAGCGTGGAACCGCCGGCTCAACAGCATTCACAGCCCTCTTATGAAGCTTCTGATCTCGCTTACATAGATTGGTGGTAAACACATGATACTGTCCACCATTGAGCTGCTTTGGATTGGTCTGGTATCCCCCCTGTTGCTGTTGATGACCCTGGCCGGACTGCTGATTAAAGCCCCCTTGAACATTCTGAGGATTGGAATTTGAGCCGCCGCCCGGGCCATGAAAGCCGCCGGCACCTGAGCCGCCGCCCGAGCCATTGTTGCCATTAAAGGCATTGGAATTCTTAAAGGCCATCATGATTGTGCAATCTTTCCATATATGAGTAGTTGGCTTCTCCCTAGAGCCATGCCTTGGACAAGGCTCATTCAACAACTGCTCAAGCGTTGGGCCTGTACCGCCGGCTCGGGGAGGTGGCCTCCCCTTACGTCGCTGGTTGTTACCCTGTGAGTTGGCATTGGCCACAAACTCCATGCTGCCATCAGCCTTACGCTTGTTAGCTCCTTGGTTCGCCGGGTTATGCTGAGGACCCTTGCCATTGCCGTTCTTCTTTCCCTTCCCTGTCCTTTCAACATCTGACGCGGGGTCCTTGGTACTATCAGAGTCGGCGTACTTGACGAGAGCCGCCATCAGCGTACCCATATCATAGCAATCGCGCTTGAGCCGCCCGAGTTTCATCTTCAGGGGCAGGAAACGACAATTCTGCTCCAACATTAAGACTGCAGAGCCGGCATCCATCTTATCAGATGAATGTATTATCTCTTTGACCTGGCGAACCCAATGTGTCGTAGACTCACCCTCCTGCTGTTTACAGTTAGTCAAATCCACAATTGACATAGACTGCCTACAGGTATCTTTGAAGTTTTGGATGGACCGGGCTTTCAGCTCAGCCCAAGACCCGATAGAATTCGGTGGCAGCCCTTTCAACCAAGTGCGGGCAGTCCCATCTAACATCATGGTGAAGTACTTGGCCATCGCCGCTTCGCTGACCTCCAGCAATTCCATGGCCATCTCGTAACTCTCGATCTAGGCTCCGGGTTGTAAATCAGCCGTGTAATTAGGCACCTTCCTAGGCCCTTTGAAATCCTTGGGCAGACGTTCATTGCGGAGAGCCGGCACTAGACAAGGGACACCTCCAGTCCTCGTAGGGATACCCACGTCGAAGGAAGCCGTCGGATAAGCCGGGGGTGGCTGGTAAGCCGTCAACTGAGGCACCTGCTCCGCCTCTTGCCGTGCCCTGTCTTGGTCTACTGCGTGAAAGGCTCCATTATGAGCCGGGCCGTGGCCAGGAGGCAAGTCACAGCGTCAGACATTACTTGAGCCGGTCGCTGAGACCATGTGTCTGCTATAACTCGGGCTCCGGCCTGGATGAGGGGTTGAATGGATCATGTCCCGGCTATAAGAGTACGCCTCTTGCTGCGCCAGAGCTGTCTGAAGGAGTTCTCTGACCCGGCGGGTTTCAACCGTCGTTGGAGAGTCACCATCAATTGGGAGAGCCGCCAGCCGTGCCGCCGCGGCGACCATGTTTTCCAACGGGTTGGCATAATGACCCGGTGGTATTGGCACGTACTGAGGCGGGGCAGGGTTCACCCGGGGAGGTCCCATCACTTGGGGCTGAATTGGCGTCCCAGCCCCGGGCACTATGATCTCCGGCGGGTTACTAGACCCTGCAGCCGGCGTGTTGAAGAGGTTTCGAGGATCGTAAACCGGAGGAAGTCGAGATTGGGCCTTTTGACGCCTCCTTCTCATGACCTCATTGGATGCGTTCTGATCCATCGTGAGCCGGAAGGACTGTGCCTGAATCAACTGAGTCTGGGCGTCAAGAGCCGCCCTCTCTGCAGCCATCCTGATCCCCTCCGCCGCCAGATCCTCCTTGGCCTTTGCTAGATCCAACTTTAACTGTGCCACCTCCGTGTCATGTTGAACTTGATCCGCCGGAGCCGCCGTAGCGGTCAACAGGACCGTCATCTTGTCTGTGACATCCATCAGCACCTGAGCCGGCGAAGGCACCGGGCTTCCTGACCCGGAGGCGGGGTTTTGAACAGGTTGCGCGCCGGCCATGAAGATTCCAACCCGGCTCGGCGGTTCAAAGGGGTCCGGAATGCTGTCGCCATCGGAACAACCCCTGAGCCTGCCATCTTGAAGTTGATACAACGAGTTTGAATCATCCGTAGACGACTCGCCATCAGAGCCGGCGGCGGTCTCATCACCAGATCCAGATCCTTCAGAGAGTCCTCCATGGACACATCCCACGAAAGCATGCTTCAAGGCAGGTAGAGCCCGGGCGGGTCGTGCATGCTGAGCCGTCTCGATGAGATCGGCGCAGAGATCCGGCTCAGGGCCCGGCTCACCAATCTTGCCAATGAAGACATGAATTCTGCCGAAGGGGACCCGGTACCCGTACTCAATTGAGCTGGCGTCGGGGCCCCAGTTTGCATCGTCGATGTAGAGCTCGCCGCGACGACTCTTGGTCATCCGGCCCACAGCGTATCCCTTGAGCCCTTCGAAGCTGCCCTTCAAAAACTCAAATCCATCATGCGCTGGCCCCACGGTGGACGCCACCTGTCGTGGAATTGTCATGGCAAATGTCCTTGCGCAAGGACTTAGTCATGGAGCCATCGCAGCTAGGAAGCTTAAAGGGGTTAAACGGGACAAGGAACACGAGGGTTATACTGGTTCGGCCCCTTACGGTGAAGGTAAAAGCCTACGTCCAGTTGAGGTGGTATTGATTAGGGTTTCGATGACCAGGAGCTAAAACCGTCCTGCCTGGTTATCGAGTTTGTCTTACTTGTCCCCAAACCGCCGCCGGGTCGTCCCTTTATATAGAGAGGTTGACGCCCAGCGGCTCTCAGAGTCCCGACCGGCTCATAACAGTGTCCGGCTCGGACTCTTAACTATTCTTGCCTTACACTACAAGTCTTGCCATACGGCGGTTTATCACTACGGGCCTTAAGCCATCTCCGGGTCTTAAGCCCATTATTAACCCGCCGTCTTCAAGTTTGGTGCTGGGCTTCGCATGATGACCAGTATGAGTAACCCGGCCCCTCCTGGGCGGGTGACTCTAATGGTTATATCCTCAACAGGTGGCTCGGGCAGATCCGGGCCCGGCGCGGGCTCCAAACGGGCTTCGCGGGCTGGCAGTGGTGGGAGCACGGGGTTGGCTGCGGCGGCGGGGCGGACGTGTTCGGTGAGGGGGCGGACATGTCCGGCGGCGCGAGTAGAGCTGGGCTAGGGTTTGGACCCGAAAATGGAGGGGGAGGGGGCGTTTTTTATAGGTAGAGGGAGCTAGGGGAGTCCAAATGGGGTGCGGTTTTCGCCCACACGATCATGATCGAACGGCGGAGAGCATGGAGGGGGTTTTGCTGGGTTAATGGGCTGTGGTGGAGGGGTGCTGGGCTGCAAAGAGAGAGGGGTTTCGGGCTACGTGGTTAACCGTTGGGGCATCAAACGACCTGCAAGTGGAACGAAATTTGACGGGCGGTCTACCGGTGATATACCAAGGCCACTCGGCAAAACGCGGCCCATTCCGAGAACGTTTTTCTCCCACTCACAAAACAAGGTCTGAGAGGGGCGACGGGCGCGAGGGAGAGTGTCGGATCGCGAAACGGACAACGGGGAAAAGGACCGGATGCAAGTTTTGAAAAACATGCAGATGAAATGCAGGTGATGACATGGCAAAATGCAACACGCAAGCAAATGACATGGCAACAACGGCGAATAACTAGAAGACACCTGGCGCATCGAATCCGGGGCGTTACACCTGGCCCACCCAAATCCCCTCCATCGCCCGCGCGCGCTTCCTGCCCGAAACGGTCAGCGCCGCTCCAAAGAATCGGTGTCGTATTCATGCCCAGGCAGAGCGGACGCGACCTCTCACTGGCTCTTGCGTTGAAGGGAGAAGCGGATTCAAGAGAGATGGTTGCTTCGTCCGTCCAACTTACTGCTGGGTCTATGTGATTTGACGGCTCATTGGTCATTATTACTGAGGTGGTAGGACTGTTGGATGTCCCACGCTTTCGGCGAAAGGAGGTACTACTAGATTACAACTTTCTCCATTCTTACGACGGAGGAGTGCAAGAGCAGTGAAAACATGCAGGCTCAGTGATTACATGGCCCACCTCACACTATCACCATATTTTCTGGACACCGTGCGACACCTAACTCTTTACATAGTACTCCCTCCGTCCCTAAATGTAAGTCTCTGTAGAGATTCCACTAGGTGGACTACATACGGAACAAAATGAATGAATCTACACTTAAAATGCATCTATATACATCCGTATGTGGTTCATGGTGAAATCTCTACAAAGACTTATATTTAGGAACGGAGGAAGTACTTGTATAGTACGTACTATAATTTATCAGCGAGATAGTACAATGCTATGAAGCTTCCAGCTTCTGTTACATGTATCCTGTGTCCAAGGTTGCCCGTTGCAACATTTCATCAAATACAAAGGAGACTAACATGCATGCTATTGCATCTCAATGATTGACAGATCATAGCAAATATGTACTCCCTCCGTTCCAAAATAAGTGTCTCAACTTTACGGAGCAAAATGAGGGAATCTACACTCTAAAATACATCTATATATGCTACCTCTTGAGCACTGCGTTGGTTTTCCCTTGAAGAGGAAAGGGTGATGCAGTAAAGTACCGTAAGTATTTCCCTTAGTTTTTGAGAACCAATGTATCAATCCAGTAGGAGACCACGCTCGAGTCCCACGCACCTACACAAACAAATAAGAACCTCGCAACCAACGCGGTAAAGGGGTTGTCAATCCCTTCACGGTCACTTACGAGAGTGAGATCTGATAGATATGATAAGATAATATTTTGGTATTTTTATGATAAAGAGAAATAAATATGCAAAGTAAAATAAACAGCCATAGAAATAGCTAAGTGTTGGAAGATTAATATGATGGAAAATAGACCTGGGGGCCATAGGTTTCACTAGTGACTTCTCTCAAGAGCATAAGTATTACGGTGGGTAAACGAATTACTGTCAAGCAATTGATAGAATTGAGCATAATTATGAGAATATCTAGGTATGATCATGTATATAGGCATCACGTCCGTGACAAGTAGACCAAAACGATTCTGCATCTACTACTATTACTCCACACATCGACCACTATCCAGCATGCATCTAGAGTATTAAGTTCATAAGAACAGAGTAATGCTTTAAGTAAGATGACATGATGTAGAGGGATAAACTCATGCAATATGATATAAACCCCATCTTTTTATCCTCGATGGCAACAATACAATGTTAGGGATCGTAGCAGAAATTTAAAATTTTCTACGTATCACCAAGATCAATCTATGGAGTTTACTAGCAACGTGAGGGAAGGAGTGCATCTACATACCCTTGTAGATCGCGAGCGGAAGCGTTCAAGTGAGCGGGGTTGATGGAGTCGTGCTCATCGTGATCCAAATCACCGATGACCGAGCGCCGAACGGACGGCACCTCCGCGTTCAACACACGTACGGAGCAGCGACGTCTCCTCCTTCTTGATCCAGCAAGGGGGAAGGAGAGGTTGATGGAGATCCAGCAGCACGACGGCGTGGTGGTGGAAGTAGCGGGGATCCCGGCAGAGCTTCGCCAAGCACAAGCGGGAGGGAGAGGTGTCACGGGAGGGAGAGGGAGGCGCCAGGGGCTGTGGTGCGGCTGCCCTCCCCCCCCCCCACTATTTATAGGGGCCCTGGGGGGGCGCCGGCCCCCTGGAGATCCCATCTGACGGGGGGGCGGCGGCCAAGGGGGTGGCTTGCCCCCCAAGCCAAGTGGGGCACCCCCCCACCCCCAGGGTTTCCAACCCTAGGCGCAGGGGAGGCCCAAGGGGGGTGCACCAGCCCACCAGTGGCTGGTTCCCCTCCCCACTTCAGCCCATGGGGCCCTTCGGGACAGGTGGCCCCACCCGGTGGACCCCCGGGACCCTTCCGGTGGTCCCGGTACAATACCGATAACCCCCGAAACTTTCCCGGTGGCCGAAACTGGACTTCCTATATATAATTCTTCACCTCTGGACCATTCCGGAACTCCTCGTGACGTCCGGGATCTCATCCGGGACTCCAAATAACTTTCGGGTTTCCGCATACTAATATCTCTACAACCCTAGCGTCACCGAACCTTAAGTGTGTAGACCCTACGGGTTCGGGAGACATGCAGACATGACCGAGACGACTCTCCGGTCAATAACCAACAGCGGGATCTGGATACCCATGTTGGCTCCCACATGTTCCACGATGATCTCATCGGATGAACCACGATGTCGAGGATTCAATCAATCCCGTATACAATTCCCTTTGTCAATCGGTACGTTACTTGCCCGAGATTCGATCGTCGGTATCCCAATACCTCGTTCAATATCGTTACCGGCAAGTCACTTTACTCGTACCGTAATGCATGATCCCGTGGACAACCACTTGGTCACTTTGAGCTCATTATGATGATGCATTACTGAGTGGTCCCAGAGATACCTCTCCGTCAAACGGAGTGAGAAATCCCAGTCTCGATTCGTGCCAACCCAACAGACACTTTCGGAGATACCCGTAGTGCACCTTTATAGCCACCCAGTTACGTTGTGACGTTTGGCACACCCAAAGCACTTCTACGGTATCCGGGAGTTGCACAATCTCATGGTCTAAGGAAAAGATACTTGACATTGGAAAAGCTCTAGCAAACGAACTACACGATCTTTGTGCTATGCTTAGGATTGGGTCTTGTCCATCACATCATTCTCCTAATGATGTGATCCCGTTATCAATGACATCCAATGTCCATAGTCAGGAAACCATGACTATCTGTTGATCAACGAGCTAGTCAACTAGAGGCTTACTAGGGACATATTGTGGTCTATGTATTCACACATGTATTACGATTTCCGGATAACACAATTATAGCATGAACAATAGACAATTATCATGAACAAGGAAATATAATAATAACCATTTTATTATTGCCTCTAGGGCATATTTCCAACAGTCTCCCACTTGCACTAGAGTCAATAATCTAGTTACATTGTGATGAATCGAACACCCATAGAGTTCTGGTGTTGATCATGTTTTGCTCTAGGGAGAGGTTTAGTCAACGGATCTGCTACATTCAGGTCCGTATGTACTTTACAAATATCTATGTCTCCATTTTGAACACTTTCACGAATGGAGTTGAAGCGACGCTTGATATGCCTGGTCTTCCTGTGAAACCTGGGCTCCTTGGCAAGGGCAATAGCTCCAGTGTGGTCACATAAGAGAGTCATCGGGCCCGACGCATTGGGAATCACCCCTAGGTCGGTAATGAACTCCTTTATCCAGATTGCTTCCTGTGCTGCCTCTGAGGCCGCCATGTACTCCGCTTCACATGTAGATCCCGCCACGACGCTTTGCTTGCAACTGCACCAGCTTACTGCCCCTCCATTCAAAATATACACGTATCTGGTTTGTGACTTAGAGTCATCCAGATCTGTGTCGAAGCTAGCGTCGACGTAACCCTTTACGACGAGCTCTTTGTCACCTCCATATACGAGAAACATATCCTTAGTCCTTTTCAGGTACTTCAGGATATTCTTGACCGTTGTCCGGTGTTCCATGCCGGGATTACTTTGGTACCTTCCTACCAAACTTACGGCAAGGTTTACATCAGGTCTGGTACACAGCATGGCATACATAATAGACCCTATGGCCGAGGCATAGGGGATGACACTCTTCTTTTCTCTATCTTCTGCCGTGGTCGGGCATTGAGCCGTGCTCAATTGCACACCTTGCAATACAGGCAAGAACCCCTTCTTGGACTGATCCATATTGAACTTCTTCAATATCTTGTCAAGGTACGTACTCTGTGAAAGACCAATGAGGTGTCTTGATCTATCACTATAGATCTTGATGCCTAATATATAAGCAGCTTCTCCAAGGTCCTTCATTGAAAAACACTTATTCAAATAGGCCTTTATACTTTCCAAGAATTCTATATCATTTCCCATCAATAGTATGTCATCCACATATAATAAGAGAAATGCTACAGAGCTCCCACTCACTTTCTTGTAAACACAGGCTTCTCCATAAGTCTGTGTAAACCCAAATGCTTTGATCATCTCATCAAATCGAATGTTCCAACTCCGAGATGCTTGCACCAGCCCATAGATGGAGCGCTGGAGCTTGCATACCTTGTTAGCATTCTTAGGATCGACAAAACCTTCCGGCTGCATCATATACAATTCTTCCTTAAGAAAGCCGTTAAGGAATGCCGTTTTGACGTCCATCTGCCATATCCCATAATCATAGTATGCGGCAATTGCTAACATGATTCGGACGGACTTCAGCTTCGCTACGGGTGAGAAAGTCTCATCGTAGTCAACCTCTTGAACTTGTCGATAACCCTTAGCGACAAGTCGAGCTTTATAGATGGTAACATTACCATCCGCGTCCGTCTTCTTCTTAAAGATCCATTTGTTTTCTATCGCTCGCCGATCATCGGGCAAGTCTGTCAAAGTCCACACTTTGTTTTCATACATGGATCCTATCTCGGATTTCATGGCTTCTAGCCATTTGTCGGAATCTGGGCCCGCAATTGCTTCTTCATAGTTCGAAGGTTCACCGTTGTCTAACAACATGATTTCCAGGACAGGGTTGCCGTACCACTCTGGTGAGGAACGTGTCCTTGTGGACCTACGAAGTTCAGCAGTAACTTGATCCGAAGCTTCATGATCATCATCATTAACTTCCTCCTCGGTCGGTGTAGGCACCACAGGAACATCTTCCCGCGCTGCGCTACTTTCCGGTTCGGAAGGGGTGACTATCACCTCATCAAGTTCCACTTTCCTCCCACTTATTTCTTTCGAGAGAAACTCTTTCTCCAGAAAGGACCCGTTCTTGGAAACAAAGATCTTGCCTTCGGATCTGAGGTAGAAGGTATACCCAATGGTTTCCTTAGGGTATCCTATGAAGACGCATTTCTCCGACTTGGGTTCGAGCTTTTCAGGTTGAAGTTTCTTGACATAAGCATCGCATCCCCAAACTTTTAGAAACGACAGCTTAGGTTTCTTCCCAAACCATAATTCATACGGTGTCGTCTCAACGGATTTCGACGGAGCCCTATTTAAAGTGAATGCGGCAGTCTCTAAAGCATAGCCCCAAAATGAGAGCGGTAGATCGGTAAGAGACATCATAGATCGCACCATATCCAATAGAGTGCGATTACGACGTTCGGACACACCATTTCGCTGAGGTTTTCCAGGCGGCGTGAGTTGTGAAACTATTCCACATTTCCTTAAGTGTGTGCCAAATTCGTGACTTAAATATTCCCTCCACGATCTGATCGTAGGAACTTTATTTTCCTGTCACGTTGATTCTCAACCTCACTCTGAAATTCCTTGAACTTTTCAAAGGTCTCAGACTTGTGTTTCATTAGGTAGACATACCCATATCTACTTAAGTCATCAGTAAGAGTGAGAACATAACGATAGCCACCGCGAGCCTCAACACTCATTGGACCGCACACATCGGTATGTATGATTTCCAATAAGTTGGTTGCTCGCTCCATTGTTCCGGAGAACGGAGTCTTGGTCATCTTACCCATGAGGCATGGTTCGCACGTGTCAAATGATTCGTAATCAAGAGACTCCAAAAGTCCATCTGCATGGAGCTTCTTCATGCGCTTGACACCAATGTGACCAAGGCGGCAGTGCCACAAGTATGTGGGACTATCGTTATCAACTTTACACCTTTTTGTATTCACACTATGAATATGTGTAACATCACGTTCGAGATTCATTAAGAATAAACCATTGACCAGCGGGGCATGACCATAAAACATATCTCTCATATAAATAGAACAACCATTATTCTCGGATTTAAATGAGTAGCCATCTCGCATTAAACGAGATCCAGATACAATGTTCATGCTCAAAGCTGGCACTAAATAACAATTATTGAGGTTTAAAACTAATCCCGTAGGTAAATGCAGAGGTAGCGTGCCGACGGCGATCACATCGACCTTGGAACCATTCCCGACGCGCATCGTCACCTCGTCCTTTGCCAGTCTCCGTTTATTCCGCAGCTCCTGCTTTGAGTTACAAATATGAGCAACCGCACCGGTATCAAATACCCAGGAGCTACTACGAGTGCTGGTAAGGTACACATCAATAACATGTATATCACATATACCTTTGGTGTTGCCGTCCTTCTTGTCCGCTAAGTACTTGGGGCAGTTCCGCTTCCAGTGACCACTTCCCTTGCAATAAAAGCACTCAGTCTCAGGCTTGGGTCCATTCTTTGGCTTCTTCCCCGCAACTGGCTTACCGGGCGCGGCAACTCCCTTTCTTCACCTCGTCCTTCTTGAAGTTCTTCTTACCCTTGGCTTTCTTGAACTTAGTGGTTTTCTTCACCATCAACACTTGATGTTCCTTTTTGATCTCCACCTCCGCTGATTTCAGCATTGAATATACCTCAGGAATGGTCTTTTCCATCCCCTGCATATTGAAGTTCATCACAAAGCTCTTGTAGCTCGGTGGAAGCGACTGAAGGATTCTGTCAATGACCGTGTCATCCGAGAGATTAACTCCCAGCTGAGACAAGCGGTTGTGTAACCTAGACATTTTGAGTATGTGCTCACTGACAGAACTATTTTCCTCCATTTTACAACTGAAGAACTTGTCAGAGACTTCATATCTCTCGACCCGGGCATGAGCTTGGAAAACCATTTTCAGCTCTTCGAACATCTCATATGCTCCGCGTTTCTCAAAACGCTTTTGGAGCCCCGGTTCTAAGCTGTAAAGCATGCCGCACTGAACGAGGGAGTAATCATCAGCACGTGATTGCCAAGCGTTCATAACGTCTTGGTTCTCTGGGATAGGTGCTTCACCTAGCGGTGCTTCTAGGACATAATCTTTCTTGGCAGCTATGAGGATGATCCTCAGGTTCCGGACCCAGTCCGTATAGTTGCTGCCATCATCTTTCAGCTTGGTTTTCTCTAGGAACGCGTTGAAGTTGAGGGCAACGTGGGCCATTTGATGTACAAGACATATTGTAAAGATTTTAGACTAAGTTCATGATAATTAAGTTCATCTAATCAGATTATTCAATGAACTCCCACTCAGATAGACATCCCTCTAGTCATCTAAGTGAAACATGATCCGAGTCAACTAGGCCGTGTCCGATCATCACGTGAGACGGACTAGTCAATATCGGTGAACATCTTCATGTTGATCGTATCTTCTATACGACTCATGCTCGACCTTTCGGTCTTCCGTGTTCTGAGGCCATGTCTGTACATGCTAGGCTCGTCAAGTCAACCTAAGTGTATTGCGTGTGTTCCAAGGCCATGTCTGTACATGCTAGGCTCGTCAACACCTGTTGTATGCGAACGTTAGAATCTATCACACCCGATCATCACGTGGTGCTTCGAAACAACGAACCTTCGCAACGGTGCACAGTTAGGGGGAACACTTTCTTGAAATTATTATAAGGGATCATCTTACTTACTACCGTCGTTCTAAGCAAATAAGATGTAAAACATGATAAACATCACATGCAATCAAATAGTGACATGATATGGCCAATATCATTTTGCTCCTTTGATCTCCATCTTCGGGGCGCCATGATCATCTTCGTCACCAGCATGACACCATGATCTCCATCATCATGATCTCCATCATCGTGTCTTCATGAAGTTGTCACGCCAACGATTACTTCTACTTCTATGGCTAACGTGTTTAGCAATAAAGTAAAGTAATTTACATGGCGTTATTCAATGACACGCAGGTCATACAAAAAATAAAGACAACTCCTATGGCTCCTGCCGGTTGTCATACTCATCGACATGCAAGTCGTGATTCCTATTACAAGAACATGATCAATCTCATACATCACATATATCTCATTCATCACATCCTTTTGGCCATATCACATCACAAGGCATATGCTGCAAAAACAAGTTAGACGTCCTCTAATTGTTGTTGCAAGTTTTTACGTGGCTTCTATAGGTTTCTAGCAAGAACGTTTCTTACCTACGTAAAACCACAACGTGATATGCCAATTCCTATTTACCCTTCATAAGGACCCTTTTCATCGAATCCGTTCCGACTAAAGTGGGAGAGACAGACACCCGCTACCACCTTATGCAACTAGTGCATGTCAGTCGGTGGAACCTGTCTCACGTAAGCGTACGTGTAAGGTCGGTCCGGGCCGCTTCATCCCACAATACCGCCGAAACAAGATAAGACTAGTAGTGGCAAGAAAAACTGACAACATCTACGCCCACAACTGCTTTGTGTTCTACTCATGCATAGTAACTACGCATAGGCCTCGCTCTGATACCACTGTTGGGGATCGTAGCAGAAATTTAAAATTTTCTACGCATCACCAAGATCAATCTATGGAGTTTACTAGCAACGAGAGGGAAGGAGTGCATCTACATACCCTTGTAGATCGCGAGCGGAAGCGTTCAAGTGAACGGGGTTGATGGAGTCGTACTCGTCGTGATCCAAATCACCGATGACCGAGCGCCGAACGGACGGCACCTCCGCGTTCAACACACGTACGGAGCAGCGACGTCTCCTCCTTCTTGATCCAGCAAGGGGGAAGGAGAGGTTGATGGAGATCCAGCAGCACGACGGCGTGGTGGTGGAAGTAGCGGGGATCCCGGCAGGGCTTCGCCAAGCGCAAGCGGGAGGGAGAGGTGTCACGGGAGGGAGAGGGAGGCGCCAGGGGCTAGGGTACTGCTGCCCTCCCTCCCCCCACTATATATAGGGTCCC
>NC_057808.1:18098829-18105938 GCF_018294505.1 Triticum aestivum | reverse complement strand
GGCCCCACCCGGTGGACCCCCGGGACCCTTCCGGTGGTCCCGGTACAATACCGATAACCCCCGAAACTTTCCCGGTGGCCGAAACTGGACTTCCTATATATAATTCTTCACCTCCGGACCATTCCGGAACTCCTCGTGACGTCTGAGATCTCATCCGGGACTCCGAATAACTTTCGGGTTTCCGCATACTAATATCTCTACAATCCTAGCGTCACCGAACCTTAAGTGTGTAGACCCTACGGGTTCGGGAGACATGCAGACATGACCGAGACGACTCTCCGGTCAATAACCAACAGCGGGATCTGGATACCCATGTTGGCTCCCACATGTTCCACGATGATCTCATCGGATGAACCACGATGTCGAGGATTCAATCAATCCCGTATACAATTCGCTTTGTCAATCGGTAGGTTACTTGCCCGAGATTCGATCGCCGGTATCCCAATACCTCGTTCAATCTCGTTACCGGCAAGTCACTTTACTTGTACCGTAATGCATGATCCCGTGACCAACCACTTGGTCACTTTGAGCTCATTTTGTTGATGCATTACTGAGTGGGCCCAGAGATACCTCTCCGTCAAACGGAGTGACAAATCCCAGTCTCGATTCGCGCCAACCCAACAGACACTTTCGGAGATACCCGTAGTGCACCTTTATAGCCACCCAGTTACGTTGTGACGTTTGGCACACCCAAAGCACTCCTACGGTATCCGGGAGTTGCACAATCTCATGGTCTAAGGAAAAGATACTTGACATTAGAAAAGCTCTAGCAAACGAACTACACAATCTTTGTGTTATGCTTAGGATTGGGTCTTGTCCATCACATCATTCTCCTAATGATGTGATCCCGTTATCAATGACATCCAATGTCCATAGTCAGGAAACCATGACTATCTGTTGATCAACGAGCTAGTCAACTAGAGGCTTACTAGGGACGTATTGTGGTCTATGTATTCACACATGTATTACGATTTCCGGATAACACAATTATAGCATGAACAATAGACAATTATCATGAACAAGGAAATATAATAATAACCATTTTATTATTGCCTCTAGGGCATATTTCCAACATACAATACGTGCCTTGCTGCCCCTGCTGTCACTGGGAAAGGACACCGCAAGATTGAACCCAAAGCTAAGCAGTTCTCCCATTGCAAGAAAGATCAATCTAGTAGGCCAAACCAAACTGATAATTCAAAGAGACTTGCAAAGATAACCAATCATACATAAAAGAATTCAGAGGAGATTCAAATATTGTTCATAGATAATCTTGATCATAAACCCACAATTCATCGGATCTCGACAAACACACCGCAAAAGAAGATTACATCGAATAGATCTCCAAGAAGATCGAGGAGAACTTTGTATTGAGATCCAAAGAGAGAGAAGAAGCCATCTAGAAAATAACTATGGACCCGAAGGTCTGAGGTAAACTACTCACACATCATCGGAGAGGCTATGGTGTTGATGTAGAAGCCCTCCGTGATCAATGCCCCCTCCGGCGGAGCGCCGGAAAAGGCCCCAAGATGGGATCTCACGTGTACAGAAGGTTGCGGCGGTGGAAATAGGGTTTTTGCTCCGTATCTGATGTTTCCAGGGTATATGGGTATATATAGGAGGAAGAAGTACTTCAGTGGAGCAACGAGGGGCCCACGAGGGTGGAGGGCGCGCCTGGTGGAGGTGGGCGCGCCCCCTTGCCTCGTGCTCTCCTCGTTGATTGCTTTACGTAGACTCCAAGTCCTCTAGATCACGTTTGTTCCGAAAATCACGTTCCCGAAGGTTTCATTCCGTTGGGACTCCGTTTGATATGTTTTTCCTTCGAAACACTGAAATAGGCGAAAAACAGCAATTTGGGCTGGGCCTCTGGTTAATAGGTTAGTCCCAAAAATAATATAAAAGTGTATAAATAAGCCCATTAAACATCCAAAACAGAATATAATATAGCATGGAACAATCAAAAATTATAGACACGTTGGAGACGTATCAATATAGATCAGTGTTTGGAGTATGTACTAGTAGTTCATATTGAAATCTACTAAAGGACATATATATTCCAAACAATATGATAATCTCTCTAACCAAGGTAGTAGGGACGAGGAGTAAACGGAGGGAGTAGTAAAAATTTCTCCACGTCCTGCGAGCCACCGCGCGCGTGGGCGAGGGAGCGGGCGTAAGGCGTACAGTACTACTACTACTCATGCAGTCCCTAGCCATTGAAACAGAGAGAGCTAAAGAAAAAATGATCCATGCAGTCCCTAGCCCTTGAACCATAAACCCTAACCAGGCTTTAATTTGCTGGCAACGTCGGCGCTTCCTAAGAAATGAAGTTTGCAACCCTTTGACCATCGAATCATTTTGTGCAGTTTCACCAAAATCAAGATGAGCATCCCTGTGGCAAAGAAATTGAAGAAGCATGATTAGAATAAGATTACTGGGACTAGTTGATGAGACATAAACTCATCATAAATACAGTACGTAGAAGCCAATAGAGGTATGTGCGGGGCAAAGAAGTAGAGAAATATCCACATGGAGTGATGTGGGCAGCTGGAGTAGTGGTGCAAGCCAGCTGTAAAGGGAGTTGTACCTGAGGGATGCCGGGACGTAGCTCAACCTAGAGGAGGGCGGCGGGAGGAGGCAACTACCCACGTCGCGGCAGTGAGCAATGGACGAAGGCAACCTCACCGGCTTTGTGAGAGAGAATGGCGGGGACCCCTGAACGGGACGTGCTGACAGTGGGTTTTCGCTGTCGGCGACGGCGACCGCATCTACACTAAGCATCCACCCCTTCCCCCGGCAGACATGATCCGACAGGATGTTAGAGATGTGGCCAGAGTGGTTTTGTGCAAGAGAGTGTGAAAACTGAAGAGAGCAACCCCAGCAAGCAACTGTGTAGGCTCGTCCTGCCTATGTATATAGTGGAGCGGTTTCCTTTTCTCTCCATATGAACCTATTTATATTGCGTATGTGCCACTGAAGAAAAAAACTTTATTTATAAATGACGCGGCACCTACTACTCATTCTCCTATAAACCTTGCGCTTGGCATCTCCAAACTATTAACCTTGCGATTGGCTCTTCGCCTCTTCGGGAAGTCGAACAATAATGGTGTTGCAGTATATGTCGTTCTGGCTATATGAGACCGAATGAATTGCTACACATCCACCACATGGTGAGAGTCGAGGGGCGAGGGAGAGTGCATACTATTACGTCCATTTCAATATGGACTACATACGGAGCAAAATGAGTGAATCTACACTCTAAAATACGTCTATATACATCAGTGTTTGGAGTATGTACTAGTAGTTCATATTGAAATCTACTAAAGGACATATATTCCAAACAATATGATAATCTCTCTAACCAAGGTAGGGACGAGGAGTAAACGGAGGAAGTACTAGTAAAATTTTCTCCTCGTCCTGCGAGCCACCGCACGCGTGGGTGAGGGAGCGGGCGTACGGCGTAGTAAGCAAGCTTCACCTCATCCTGCGAGCCACCGCGCCCGTGGGCGGGGGAGACGGTGTACTAAGCAAGCTTCTCCTCGTTCTGCGAGTTGACGGGACACATCAAAAGTACTCCAGTGTATAGAGCCTGGCCTCTAAGGTAGGCCCCACATGGTTTGCCTCTTTTTTAACATAACACGTCAAGTCGCAATTTGTTTGTTCACCCGTGGTAGACGATCCTCCCTCCATCTAGTGCACAACTAGTACACGTGTCAAATTACCACGTGGGCTGCCTTTTCATACAGAAATGAGCTCCACCGTGTACCCGCGCGCGTGTGGTTGGGAAAGAGATGGGAGTATGTGCGCCGTGCGTGCACCTCTTCTCTTCGTGCACGTCCCCCGCCTACGTGGGTGTGTGTGAGAGATACAAACCTAGACAAATGGCTTGTGCATTCGTGAGTGTTTTTTGTTTTGGGGGGGAGGTTGATTTCGTGAATGTATTTATGGGAATATGTGTCGATGACATCTCAAACAAAATTTTGCATGCAATGTGTGTGAAATGGAGGCCTATCCATATCATATATAGAGGGTCGGGCGATCCACGAGAAGAGAGGGAGGGGTCATAGATATCGATAGAGCCGAAGAGAGGATCAAGTGGGTGGGTGCGAGATCGATGAAGAGAGCCATCGAAATTGTGTGTGTGTGCAAGTCAAAGATATAGGGCGACTGGCCTAGCTACCGGAATGTCAGAGGGCACAGGTCAAGTTTGTGTGTGGCAGGGAGAAATGACTAGAGCGCTCGATGTATCGGTGTGTGTGTGTGTGTGTGTGTGTGTGTGCGAGGGGGTGGGGGGAGGGGTAGGTAGAGGCCTAACTATAGAGGTAGAACGACTCGTATATGTGTTGAGAAGGAGAGACCCATCTATGTCTTGAGGGAGATCGGTCGACATCCATACATAACTGAAGGACAGGAAATAGGATGGGACAGAGAGAGAGGAGAGAGAGAGGGAGGGAGAGGGGTAGAGTGCTGGATGGGTGATGGAGTTTCTTCTCGAAGATGGTGGGAGAGGCCTACTAGACAAACTGAGGGTGGAACTGCAATATTATCAATAAGAGTGGGGATGTGTTTCTGTGTGTGCCTGTGCGTGATAGATCTGTCGGGACACATGCATGGATGATGAAGGGGAACCATGTGTTTGGTAAGCAAACCTAACTAGATCGGTAGACCAATTGTTGTTTGTCGGAGGTAGGGAGAGACATAACTAATGAGGTAGATCGATCGACGCGTGGGGAAAACGAGTTATAAGGACCTAGCTAGCTATATGTATAGCGGGAGATCGGTCGGTGTACATCCATTTGTTAGAGGCAAATAAGGCCCAACGAGACGGATAGACAGAGAGAATGGAGCTAGGAGGTGGTGCGAGAGGCCCAGCTACTAGCTAGATAGGGGGAGGAGTGTGCAGTTGTGAGATCGATGAAAAGAGGGGCGAGAATTTACACGTGTGTGGGACCGTATGAGAGACATGAGGCAAGGACACATAAAGGAGGAGATTGAAGGTGTGTGTGTATGTTGTAGGCAGACATCGCTGGAGAGGTTTATCGATCGGTGTGTGTCGGAAAGGAGTTGTGGTGACTGTGGGAGAACGACCTAAAGAAAAAAAATGAATGTGCGCGATGGATAGAATGCTGAGGGAGGGGGAGGGCGAGGAGGGCGTGTGCATGCACGAGAGAAAGTTAGTGGTAGCTACAAAGGTTAGAGGATTGTGTGGGTGTAAGAGACTAACAAAGATCATAATTTGATATGAAAGTGGATTCATATATTTGAACAGGAGATCATAGTGTTTTTAACATATGCATGCATGAATATAGCGGTGATACGCGTGTTGTGGTTTTGCACATGTTATACCATAATGTGATAATGCATGGCGTTTGCAACTCACAGCTAAATGTCGAACAATCTAAACCATACTATACATCGAACAATCTCACATTTTATTTGAATTTGTGATAATGTGTGGCATTTGCAGCTTACAACTAAATATCGAACAATCTAAACAATACTATATATCAAACATTCTCACATTTTATTTGAATTTGTGGAAATGTGTGGTGTTTGCAACTCACATCTAAATACTTGTAGGCGTAGGGGGCGGGGCACCATACATAATGTGATAAACACATTATACATATGATACATGGTTTAGTTTGTGAAGATCTAGCTAGAGCTTGAAATGTACTATGATTTGAAATCAACATAAAGTGGATTCAAAAAATCGAGTTCGAGTTCATATAGTACACATAGTTCATATGTAACTCGAGACTAATCATGTGGTGTGCTGTGAAGATAATACACAAACAATGGTTTAACTTGACAATAATGACAATTGTAGATCTTATTAAAACAGAGAAACAAATTCAAATGCTTTGACTTCACAACAATCAGTATTGTAGATCTTATTCAAATAGAGAAACGAATTCAAATTTAGTTCATATTGAAGCGGTAGTATATACGTTTGGAATGCACTAAAGCGTTCAATTGAGTACTAGGTTGCATGCATTATACACGTAGCGAAATATTTTAATTGAACATAACATGAATTCAAAGTTTTGAATGACATTTGTAGTGCGAATTGATTTGGTACAGTACATGTTAGGCTTGTCCGGAAATTTCAACCCGCGCCTTGTTAGCCCAAAATATTTAAGATATATCTTTGTCTCGTTGTGCTCTGACAACTCCCTCCATCTCAACCCGCGCCTTGCTATTCCAAAATTACAACACGCGCGAAAACTCCCACCTTCTGTGAAATCCCGACACGTGAAATGCCCGTGATACCCCTGAATCGAAAGAACCGCCTCAAATCGGTGGGGGGTACTTTCGTAACTTACCCCACATTTCGGACAAGCGCGTCCCTAAGCCATGGTTCCCCACTCCCATCCCATCCGCCCACCCATTCGTACACGGAGGCCGGCAAAACCCACGAAGCCCCACACCCTCCTCCATCCGCCACCCAGCCGGAGCCTCTTCCCCGACGACGTCGTCCACAGCAACACCTCGACGTCCCTCATCCATCGTACCGGATGAGGATCCGTCGTCGATCTGGTCGTCTCGCCGATTCAGCCACCCTGTCCTCCACCTCCAAGGAGCTGCCCCGGCGTTCCCCTTGTCTTTCGTGCCACCTCCATTCCCACGCCGCTGTCTTCACCTGCACCACCGGAAGAGCATCATCATCACCGATTCCACGGATGAAGTTGCGGCCTAATCGGTGCCACCAAAGAGGTTGTACACTAATCGCCGCATTTTCTTCTTGATTCGATCTCATGGTGCTGCCGGCGCTCGGTCCCGAGCCGACACGGCGTGGCTCCATCCACGGCGGCGTCGCCGGCCACTTCCTCCACGGCATCGCTCCCTCGGCGGTGAAGTCCACATCAGTAGGAGCTGCTGCTGCTTTAGCTCTCGCTCGCGCTGCTGCTCTGCTCTTGCTCTCGGTCCCCTGCCTGGTCTGCTCTTGCTCGCGCTGCTGCTCTCGCTCTTGCTCTTGCTTGTGATGCTGCTCCGATTTAGCTACACTTCAGTCGACTGATCGACTTTTGGGTCAGTCGATTTTCAGGGGGTGGGGGGCTCGCCGGAGTTAAGGAAGAACCAGCCGCAGCGGGGAGGGGGGCTTGCTG
>NC_057808.1:18096300-18098470 GCF_018294505.1 Triticum aestivum | reverse complement strand
GGTGGGGCGGTGGCGCGGCGATCGCCGGAGAAAAAGCTCGGCATGGGGGGGCCTACAAGGATGGCCGGGGCGGCGGCGGACCGGCGGTGGGGAGTGTTTTCGGGGTGGGCGGGGCGGCGCACAGCCGGCCGCGGGTGGCGGGGGGCGGCTATTTGGCCGGTGGTGGCTGGCGGCTCAGGGGGGTGGAGGTTGAAGATGAACTGCATGCCCTTGATTTCGTATCCAACGGCTGCAAAATCGACTGACCTGAGATGAAAAAGTCAGTCGACTGACGTGTAGCCTCACCTCTAGTGCATTCAGTTTCGACAGTAAAATTCAGTTTCGATAGCAAAATTCAGTTTCGACAGTTAAGTTCAGTTTCGACAGCAAAATTCAGTTTCGACAGTTAAGTTCAATTTCGACAGTTAAATTCAGTTTCGACAGTTAAGTTCAGAGATGAGTGGCTAATGTATACATCTATCACTTTGTGGTTATGTATTTTACGTCATCTATTGGAGATGCTATTAGAATTCCACTCAGGTTAACGTTGTCTCTCTTGTCCTGCTTCAGCCTCGGCGTCGTACAACTCACCGGAGCTGCTCCAACGATGAAACCCTCCATCACAGCGGAGCAGTACCTCGGGCTCCATCTCCAGACTCCTAAGATCTTCTTCCCCTCCTCCGACAGCCAAGTCAACCGGAGCATCCTCACCGGCTAACCCAATCACGCTGAGATCAACATGGCTTCGCCAAAGAGGTTGTACACTTCTTGTGGTTTGACTTAATCTCACCATGCTTCTTTGCATCCTATGATCTTCCAATTCTTGTGAACCAAACACCCAGATTGGCAGAAATCCTGTGTTTTTAAATTCTCTGTTTTGCACGTGCATTCCTATCCTATTCCTGTCTATTTCCTATCCCTGCATTGTTAGAATCCTCAAATTCAAACAAGCCCTTACACAATTACTTCTATTACAGATATGTGTCAAAGAAAACCTTGTGTGGTTTGTCCTGCTCCTGCGGTGCTGTGTTCCACCCCGGCTCAGCTGCTCCAACGACGGAAGGGTTCACCACAGCAGGGATCCGCTCACCAGACTGTCTTTCGCCGCCTCAGATCTTCTTCCCCGCCGCCGGCAGCCACGACAACTGCATTACCATCATCAACTGAGCAGATGACCTTGAGGACTACACGGGTCCGCAAGAGAGGTCGCACTCTTCCGTGTCTGCTTACGTTATGCATCTCTTAATATGATGACATGCTACTTTATCATCGTGTTCACCTATTAGACTCCGAGTCAGGTCCAAACTTATGCTGAAACTTGAGTTTTTAAATGGTTGTGGGGTACATATTGGGGCAGCAATCAGTACTATCTGTCTACTATCTGGTTAATCTCGGGTGTCTACTATGAGTTTCATGTTGGGTGCAAACAAACATTAAAGGATCCATTATCTGTATTTTTAACTAAATCTATTATATGCCTGCTATCATTGGTTTTGGGTCTATCCACAGTTTGCTACCATCACTCTGGATTTGTGCATGCACTCCTTACATAATCTCACTATGTTTTATTCCTATGCATGTCAGTTATTGTACATAATGGAACTAAACATGTAGAGCAAAAGAGACGAGCCTTGTGTGGCAATAAAATTTCATGCAGACATTGCTCCATGGTGGGCGCAAAGGCAGCCCCCCTCCACCCATTTCGGATCGTAATCAAGAGGAAGATAACTATTCTGAGGGGGATTCAAAAGCAGAAGACCACTCCTATTTACCCCATGAGGTCTTCGCTCTAACTTGGCATGCCGATGTTGGTTATATCATGCATATGGTGCCTTGCATTGCTTACTTTATACATCAAATATGTCAACTGCTTAGTTTAGACATGCTTTGTGTGAATGCCATCTGTTTAGTTTATTCATCGTTTATGTGAATTATGCAATGCCATCTTGTTTAGCCAGGCATCATATATGTGAATTTTGCAATGCCATCCTGCTTAGCCAGTCATCTTATATGTGAATTATATCAGGCCATCCTTTTTTTTGTTACGTATTACATTTGTCAACAATGTTAGTACATTCAACTACTCTTCGTGTGCATCAGCCATTTGACACGGTGATGGAAAATTCTGGAGTGAAAAAACGGTCTTCAGAGCAGACTATGCTATCTGACGAAGCACATATCTCGCTGGTTA
>NC_057808.1:18079522-18096051 GCF_018294505.1 Triticum aestivum | reverse complement strand
TGCTCTAATTAACTTGGCAGGGTTATGTTGCTCATATCGTGCGTATGGTGTCTTGCATTGCGATGTCATTTGATTAGTTTAGATGCTTTGTATGAATGCCACCTGTTTAGTATCTAATTACCATATATGTGAATTATGCATTGCCATCTTGTTGCAAGACATTATATATGTGAATTATGCAATGCTATCTTGTTGCAAATGCATTATATATGTGAATTATGCAATGCCATGCTGTTGAGCCAATCATCATGTATGTGAATTATATCATGTTTTTTGTATTACGTGTTCCATTTGTCGACAATGTTTGTATATTCAACTACTCTTCCTGTGCATCAGCCATTTGAAGCGATGATGGAAGTATCTGCAGTGAAAATAAGGTATTTAGAGCAGACAATGCTACCTGCTGAAGCAGACATCTTGCTGGATACAGAGAGCTCCTCAGAGGAGGATTCAGAGACTGATGACCATTCCTATTTCCCCCCTGAGGTCTATGCTCAAACTTGGCAGGGTTATATTACCCATGTCATGCATGTCGTCTTGCATTGCTTAGTTTTTACATCATATATGGATTGCCATCTGCTTACTTGCTTACTATATAAATCATATATTTGAATTATATCATGCCATCATGTTTACATACACAACATCTATCTGAATTATGGCATGGCAACCCATTTAATAAAGACATCATATAGTTATATCATCTCATCCTGTTTAGTGTTTACAGTCATCATATTTTGAATTATGTCATTCTATCCGGGAATCATATCATGCTATCATGTTTCCATAGGCGGCATGTATGTGAATTATGGCATGCCAACCTATTTAATAAACACATTATATAGTTATATCAGGTCATCCTGTTTACATAGTCATCATATTTTGAACTATGTCTTCCCATCGTTTTTAGTTAGCCATCATAATGTGAAATTGTATCATGCTATCCTGTTTAGTTAGCCATCATATATGTGAAATTGTGTCATGCTGTCCTATTTGGTTAGACAAGAATTATTTCATGCCCTCTTTTATTCCCCACTATCCATTGCACCTGTCTATCATGCAATGTCTGTACATTCAATTACTTTTCTTGTTTATCAGCCATTTGAATTGGAGAGGGTGATGGCAGTATCTAAGGGAGTAACAACATGGTCTTCAGAAAAGATAGTGCTACCAGTTGATGCAGATAGAACCACGATTGTACTTTCCCAAGAACCAGCCCCACCACACATAACCCAGACTCTCGCAGATTGTACCCCTACCCAGTTGGACAGAGAACCAGCTACACCCCTTCTAACCCCAACCCCAGCAGATAGTAACCCAGTTCCAGTTGACACAGCACCGTCTCCACCACAGAGCACCCAAACACGAGCAGTTAGTAAGGGAACTGCAGTGCCCAAAGCACGAGGACCACCACTCCGAATCCCAACTCAACGCTTAAAGGAGAAGAAGAATTGTTCTCAGGTCAGGTTATGTAGCTATGGTTCATACTCCTTTGCTCTTGCATCACTGTATTTACTCAGACCAACTATTTTCAAATTTGAAGGATGGAATTGAAACTCCAATGGCGCAATATTTATGTTTTAAACTTGTTTCTTTAACTGGTTTGCTGTTGTAACTTGCTCTATATTGATTTCAGTTTCAATTGAATAAACAGTTATGTTCTCATGTCATGCACATTACAAGTGTCTCTATAGTTTCCCACACTTATATTCTATCTATTCTGCTTTGTCTTGAACAAATATTATTTGAACTGTGTCTCTATCTTGATTTGGCAACAAAAACTAGAATGATATAGACCATAAAGTGACCATGGTACATAGATATATGTTTGTTTCATGATGTTATCATGTGCACTTTACTACTGAACTTATTTACCAAAATGAGTTTCATATACAACATGGTAAACCTGTGATGTGTCTACTTATTTCTCTTTTAGAATGCGGACAAAATATTGGAGAACAGTACCCCGTTATGCAATGGTGAAGGAAGTAATGTAGATAAGGTTCAAGATAGTGAGACATCCCTGTTGGTCTCCAAGAAAGCTGATAAAAACTACCTTGACGACAGTGAGAGAACCCAGAAGTCCTGTCTTGATGTAGTGTTCGAGTTACTGGGCACTACTGTTGGCACAAGCTCTTCGAACTCGCTGCCTGAATCAGTTCGTCTTCTTGAGTCTCAGCTTCAAGTTGAAAGACATCGATCAGATGTGTTGCGACAGGAAGCTGAAGGACTGAGGAAGTCCCTGCAGAATTCAGATGCATACTTTCTGGTGCAACAGCAAGCGCTGGAGGATTTAAGCGCCAAATAAGAGAAAGTTAATAAGCTTGCTAAGCATCTTGCCAGCATTATGGGTACCCAGGATATTGTTTCTTGAGATCTTCTGAAGTGGTTTCAGTTCTGGACTTGTTTTGCTGCGGCGTTTATTTGCACTGGTCACCAACTTTGACAACCAATGTATATGATATGCTGCTTTGTTCCCTATATTTGCACTGGTGGCAAACTTTGATGCCCAGTGGATGTAATATGTGTAATAGCCGTGATAGCCTAGCGTAAGTTGCTTGCTTATTTATTTACTTGTTGTCTTGTTTATTTGTTTGCTTGTAGTCAGTGCTGTTCTTTTTCCGCGGTTTGCTAGTGGCCGCAATAACCTATTTTTTAAAACTAGGCCACAATAACCATGGGCTACATATTTACTGTAGTGACACTGGGCCTTCTACGGGCCGTAGAAACAATGGGCCTTCTACGGGGCGTAGAAACAATGGGACTTCTATGGGCCGTATCATCAATGGGCCTTCTATGGGTCGTATCATCAATGGGCCTTATACGGGCCGTATGATCGATGCCCAAACGTGGGCCAATAACATACCGCTTTATGGCCGTAAACGGGCTAGAGTTGGCATCGTCCGTTCATGGGCCGACCATAATGGGCCGTCGTTAATCGGCCATATTTGATGACGCTATGAAAATGGCCCAATGTATTAACGGGCCACAAACGGGCCGACTGTAAGCACGGGCTGAATTTGGCCCACAAGCAGAAAATGACAGTAACGGGCCGTAAGTAACCGAATGCTGGAAATGAGCCCAAGAATAAATGGGCCCTGAGAAGGCCGAAAGATAACATGGGCTGGAAACGGCCCAACGGAATAATGGGCCGTTAATGGGTATAAAGTGATACACTGTTCATTACGGGCCAGTTTTACCACAGGCCTTAATGGGTCGAGGGTTACTAAGGGCCTCATATGGGCCAAAAGACGTCATGGGCCATACATGGGCCGGAAGTTAAAACGGGCTGGAATTATATTGGACGGCCCAGATGATGCTACTGGGCCTAATTCGGAGAGGCCGTAAACGGGCCTTGGGTTAGCGAGCTGTAAATGGGCTATATGCGAACAGGCCATTAACAGGCTTGCCATGGGCTGGCCCGCCACCTTTTGACCAAGTCAAACGGGCCGGCCTTTTCACAGGAATGGGCCTCTGTTGGTCCGTGCCATGTGTCGACGTATCATAGGCGCTTTGTGTCCAATCAGTGGATGACATCTGTCCCAACGGTGAGCCGACACGTGTTTCCTCCAGCTAATGATGATTTTACACGTGGAAAATCCCCATTGGTCGGGGCTGTTAATGGGTTATCGGATCCAAAACCGGACCCGATAGCTTAACGGCGTTCCGTTACGGTCAATGCCACGTGTCGGTCACCCTTGACGAAAGCACTTCTGTGACGCGTGATTTATCATCATGGAAGTGGACACTTCTGTAATGATAATTTTGGTAATGTCATGGAACACTTCTACGACAGCACAGGTATGACTATCTTGATTCTGTCATAAATTTGTCATCGATGTACATGCATGACAGAAAACGTGACCTACTGTGACAAACACGTATCATCACGGAAGTGTATTTTTTTTGTAGTGCTTCCGCTTTCGGTCTACGAGGGTACGTGGACACTGTCGGTGTCAAAACCGGCGGATCTCGGGTAGGGAGTCCCGAACTGTGCGTCTAAGGTCGATGGTAACAGGAGACAGGGGACACGATGTTTACCCAGGTTCGGGCCCTCTCTTAATACCCTACTTCCTGCTTGATTGATCTTGATGGATATAAGTATTACAAGAGTTTATCTACCACGAGATCGTAATGGCTAAACCCTAGAAGTCGAGCCTATATGACTATGGTCATGAGTCTCCCTTTCCGGACTAAGTCCTCCGGTTTATATAGACACCGGAGGATCTAGGGTTACACAAGGTCGGTTACAAAGAAAGGAATCTACATATTCGGTCGCCAAGCTTGCCTTCCATGCCAAGGAGAGTCTCATCCGGACACAGGTGCAGTCGTTAGTCTTCGTATCCTCACAGCCCATCAGTCCGGCCCATGGCTAACAGGCCGGACGCCTGAGGACCCCTTAGTCCAGGACTCCCTCAGTAGCCCCTGAACCTGGCTTCAATGACGAGGAGTCCGGCGCGCAGATTTGTCTTCGGCATTGCAAGGCGGGTTCCCCTTTCTGAACTCCAAGATAGTCTCCGGACGGATGATTGTATCCGGACCTGTAACACACATCACACACAACCGCAGAGAGAATATAATATTACACGAGTCCAATCCGCTGACAACTTTTTATAACATGACGTCATATCTGCCCGGTCGTAATTTTGAACCGTTTTTCGTCTGTCGCGGTTGTCATTAGCACGTCTTATCAAAGCAGAGATCGTGTCCCCTTATTGCGGGATTCTCATCAATACGGGCGTGGGCAACCCAACCGTGTCGTTTACACAACCCTTGGGAATAGGCGAGTTTTAGGGCGGGTGGGGAGGCGTTTGACATTCGCGGCCTTTATAAGGGGATAAGGATTCGTCCTCATTCACCTACGCCTTCTCCTTCCTCCGCCCATCCATTCTTGAGCTCTAGCGCCCAAGCTCTAGCTTTCCCCGCCCGAGAAAGCGCTCCAACCATGTCCGGATCCGGAGCTGGAGGCAAGTGGATGGCCTCCTGTGTTAAGAAGAGAGATATCAAGGAACTCCAAGAGGCCGGATACCTGGCCAAGGAGATCATTCACCAACTCCCGTCCAAAGGGCAGATCATCCCTACCCCCGAGCCTCATGAGAGAGTGGTGTTCCTCGTGCATTTCGTCCGCGGGCTGGGGTTCCCTCTCCACCCGTTTGTCCGCGGACTGATGTTTTACTACGGTCTAGACTTCCATGATCTAGCCCCCAACTTTATCCTCAACATCTCGGCATTTATAGTCGTGTGTGAGGCCTTTCTCCGCATCCCACCTCACTTCGGCCTGTGGCTGAAGACCTTCAAAGTGAAGCCAAAGGTGGTGAGCCATCAACAAGCAGAGTGCGGAGGTGCCATGGTGGGCAAGATACCCAATGTCACCTGGCTTGAAGGCTCCTTCATGAAGATGGTGAAGGGGTGGCAATCGGGGTGGTTCCACATCACCGAGCCGCGTGATACCAACTGGGCGGCGGCCCCCGAATTCTGATCCGGAGTTCCGATGCGGCTCACCTCCTAGCAAGAGAAGGGCCTAACCTGGGGTTCTTCGAACGAGCTGACTGGGATCCAGACGTGCGTCCAGAACATGATAACTAAGAAGATCAAACTTGTCAACGTGATCCAGGTTATGCTCATTCGCCGGATCCTTCCGTGCCAACGCCGGACCTGCTATTTGTGGGAGTTCGATCCGGCCAAGCACCAGACGCTGCTAGAGCTCTTCGACACGACGCACGAAGACATCTGGAAAGTGCTCTTCAAGGCCGGCGAGACACCACCGCCTACGACTGAGGATCATGGGCTTAGCTTAAAGCGTCGGGCTAATTCGGTAACCTCTTTCATGTTTTCACGGTATAGCCTTTACTGGCATATTTTGAGGAAGGAGTCTAAGCCTTCCTATCAATTTCTGTTAGGCCTGGACTGACATAGCGGGGCGGATTAATTGTCCAGCTCCGCTACCCGAAGATGAAGAGACCCCTGTAAGGGCATTTCCCTACTTTGTGTTTTGGATGATGATGACAACCCTTTGTTGGTCTAATCTTGTGCTAAGTGCTTCAGGTTCTCGGTGGTTAGGCCTTCATTGGATAGCTATTCTCTCTGGAAGGAAAAGATCAAAGACAGAGTTGTCTACGCTTTTTATCTCTTTGGTCATAGGGAACCCGTACTATCAAGAGGGAATCCACATTGGAAGGTGTTGGGGGAATCTTTTCACGTACACTTGCCTCACCCCTCTCTTGCCTTTCTTAGTTGTGAGAGAGAGCTCTTCCCTTCTTATCCTACTGCTTGCTGTGGCTTCCCAGCGGTTGTACCGCTGGTTCTTGGCACTTACCAGTCTTGATTGAGCGGTTGTACCGCTGCTTCCGGGCGGTGGTACCACCACCATTCTCACCAAAGACTACGGCGGTTGTTCCGGCCAAGTACCGGCCAAGTACCGGTCAGACTTCTATTTTGATGCGGTACTCGGGCAGTGGTGGCCTGGTTGGTCCGGTCGTACCGGTACCACCGGTGCCCTGAGCGGTTCTACCGCTCACGACTTAGTCGCCCAAGCGCTCAAGGCCAAGCGGTTGCACCGGTCCTGTACCGCTCGACTACCACACTCAGGGGGTGACTCCCTACTGTTTCTATGCGGTTGTTGAGTGGTGGCTGAGCGGTTGGTCCGGTTGTTCTCATAAACCGGTACTACCGCCTAGTCACCTGGTTGTACCGCTTGGTAGGGTTCTGCACGTAAACTGTGAGTCCCGGTTGTACCGGGACAAGGAGCGGTTGTACCACTACAATACAAAAAATGCAGTAACGGTTAGATTTTTAGGGTTGCTATATAAGGGTGCTTCTTCCACCTACACATTTACCTCTTACCTCTCTCACTCCAGCATTAATGCTACTCAAGCTCTCTTGCCCGATCTCTCTCTCTAGCCACTCAAACTTGTTGATTTGCTAGGGATTGAAGGAGGAGACCTAGATCTATGGTTGCCGCCTCCAAGGGCACCAATAGTGGAATCACGACATCTCGCATTGTGTGAGGGCGTGAGGAGAATACGTTGGCCCTAGTGGCTTCTTGGGGAGCATTGTGCCTCCACACCGCTCCAATGGAGACGTACTTCCCCTCAAAAGGAAGGAACTTCGGTAACACATCCTCGTCTTCACCGGCTCCACTCTTGGTTATTTCATCCCTTTACTTGTGCAAGCTTATTTGTGTTATATCCCTTGCTTGCTTGTGTCCTTGTTGTTGTTGCATCATATAGGTTGCCCACCTAGTTGCATATCTAGACAACCTACTTTGATGCAAAGTTTAATTTGGTAAAGAAACGCTAAAAATTGTTAGTTGCCTATTCACCCCCCCCCCCCTCTAGTCAACTATATCGATCCTTTCAATTGGTATCAGAGCCTCGTCTCTTTATTAAGGACTTTGTCGTCCGAAGAGTATGGTTGACACCATATACGGTGTGGAGGAGCACTCCGGTGCGAATCCGGCCTCGTCTACGGGAGATGGGGGAACCTGTTGGGGAACGTAGTAATTTCAAAAAAAATCTACGCACACGCAAGATCATGGTGATGCATAGCAACGAGAGGGGAGAGTGTTGTCCACGTACCCTCGTAGACCGAAAGCGGAAGCGTTAACACAACGCGGTTGATGTAGTCGTACATCTTCACGATCCGACAGATCAAGTACCGAACGCACGGCACCTCCGAGTTCAGCACACGTTCAGCTCGATGACGTCCCTCGAACTCCGATCCAGCCGAGTATTCAGGGAGAGTTTCGTCAGCACGACGGCGTGGTGACAATGTTGATGTTCTACCGACGCAGGGCTTCGCCTAAGCACCGCTACGATATTATCGAGGTGTAATATGGTGGAGGGGGGCACCGCACACGGCTAAGAGATCAATGATCAATTGTGTGTCTAGAGGTGCCCCCCTGCCCCCGTATATAAAAGAGCAAGGGGGGTTCGGCTGACCAAGGGGAGAGGCGCGCCAGGAGGAGTCCTACTCCTACCGGGAGTAGGACTCCCCCCCCTTTTCCATGTTGGACTAGGAGAGAGAGGGGGAAGAGGTGGAGGTGAGGAAGGAAAGGGGGGCGCCGCCCCCCTCTCCTTGTCCTATTCGGATTGGGGGGAGGGGCGTGCGGCCCTGCCCTGGCCTCCTCTCCTCTCTTCCACCTAGGCCCACTAAGGCCCATTAAGTTACCGGGGGGTTCCGGTAACCTCCCGGTACTCCGGAAAAATCCCGATTTCACCCGGAACACTTCCGATGTCCAAACATAGGCTTCCAATATATCAATCTTTATGTCTCGACCATTTCAAGACTCCCCGTCATGTTCGTGATCACATCCAGGACTCCGAACAACCTTCGGTACATCAAAACATATAAACTCATAATATAACTGTCATCGTAACGTTAAGCGTGCGGACCCTACAGGTTCGAGAACTATGTAGACATGACCGAGACACCTCTCCGGTCAATAACCAATAGCGGAACCTGGATGCTCATATTGGTTCCCACATATTCTACGAAGATCTTTATCGGTCAGACCGCATAACAACATACGTTGTTCCCTTTGTCATCGGTATGTTACTTGCCCGAGATTCGATCATCGGTATCTCGATACCTAGTTCAATCTCGTTACCGGCAAGTCTCTTTACTCGTTCCGTAATACATCATCCCGCAACTAACTCATTAGTCACAATGCTTGCAAGGCTTATAGTGATGTGTATTACTGAGTGGGCCCAGAGATACCTCTCTGACAATCGGAGTGACAAATCCTAATCTCGAAATACGCCAACCCAACAAGTACCTTTGGAGATGCCTGTAGAGCACCTTTATAATCACCCAGTTACGTTGTGACGTTTGGTAGCACACAAAGTGTTCCTCCGGTAAACGGGAGTTGCATAATCTCATAGTCATAGGAACATGTATAAGTCATGAAGAAAGCAATACCAACATACTAAACGATCGAGTGCTAAGCTAACGGAATGGGTCAAGTCAATCACATCATTCTCCTAATGATGTGATCCCGTTAATCAAATGACAACTCATGTCTATGGCTAGGAAACATAACCATCTTTGATCAACGAGCTAGTCAAGTAGAGGCATAATAGTGACACTCTGTTTGTCTATGCATTCACACATGTATTATGTTTCCGGTTAATGCAATTCTAGCATGAATAATAAACATTTAGCATGATATAAGGAAATAAATAATAACTTTATTATTGCCTCTAGGGCATATTTCCTTCAGTCTCCCACTTGCACTAGAGTCAATAATCTAGATTACACAGTAATGATTCTTACACCCATGGAGTCTTGGTGCTGATCATGTTTTGCTCGTGGAAGAGGCTTAGTCAACGGGTCTGCAACATTCAGATCCGTATGTATCTTGCAAATTTCTATGTCTCCCACCTGGACTAAATCCCAGATGGAATTGAAGCGTCTTTTGATGTGCTTGGTTTTCTTGTGAAATCTGGATTCCTTTGCTAAGGCAATTGCACCAGTATTGTCACAAAAGATTTTCATTGGTCCCGATGCACTAGGTATGACACCTAGATCGGATATGAACTCCTTCATCCAGACTCCTTCATTTGCTGCTTCCGAAGCAGCTATGTACTCCACTTCACACGTAGATCCCGCCACGACACTTTGCTTAGAACTGCACCAACTGACAGCTCCACCGTTCAATGTAAACATGTATCCGGTTTGCGACTTAGAATCGTCCGGATCAGTGTCAAAGCTTGCGTCAACGTAACCATTTACGATGAGCTCTTTGTCACCTCCATAAACGAGAAACATATCCTTAGTCCTTTTCAGGTATTTCAGGATGTTCTTGACCGCTGTCCAGTGATCCACTCCTGGATTACTTTGGTACCTCCCTGCTAAACTTATAGCAAGGCACACATCAGGTCTGGTACACAGCATTGCATACATGATAGAGCCTATGGCTGAAGCATAGGGAACATCTTTCATCTTCTCTCTATCTTCTGCAGTGGTCGGGCATTGAGTCTTACTCAATCTCACACCTTGTAGTACAGGCAAGAACCCTTTCTTTGCTTGATCCATTTTGAACTTCTTCAAAACTTTGTCAAGGTATGTGCTTTGTGAAAGTCCAATTAAGCGTCTTGATCTATCTTTATAGATCTTGATGCCTAATATATATGCAGCTTCACCGAGGTCTTTCATTGAAAAACTCTTATTCAAGTATCCCTTTATGCTATCCAGAAATTCTATATCATTTCCAATTAGCAATATGTCATCCACATATAATATCAGAAATGCTACTGAGCTCCCACTCACTTTCTTGTAAATACAGGCTTCTCCAAAAGTCTGTATAAAACCAAATGCTTTGATCACACTATCAAAGCGTTTATTCCAACTCCGAGAGGCTTGCACCAGTCCATAAATGGATCGCTGGAGCTTGCACACTTTGTTAGCTCCCTTTGGATCGACAAAACCTTCCCGTTGCATCATATACAACTCTTCTTCCAGAAATCCATTCAGGAATGCAGTTTTGACATACATTTGCCAAATTTCATAATCATAAAATGCGGCAATTGCTAACATGATTTTGACAGACTTGAGCATCGCTACGGGTGAGAAGGTCTCATCATAGTCAATCCCTTGAACTTGTCGAAAACCTTTCGCAACAAGTCGAGCTTTATAGACAGTAACATTACCGTCAGCGTCAGTCTTCTTCTTGAAGATCCATTTATTTTCAATAGTTTGCCGATCATCGGGCAAGTCAACCAAAGTCCATACTTTGTTCTCATACATGGATCCCATCTCGGATTTCATGGCCTCAAGCCATTTTGCGGAATCTGGGCTCACCATCGCTTCTTCATAGTTCGTAGGTTCGTCATGGTCTAGTAACATAACCTCCAGAATAGGATTACCGTACCACTCTGGTGCGGATCTTAATCTGGTTGACCTACGAGGTTCAGTAATAACTTGATCTGAAGTTTCATGATCATTATCATTAACTTCCTCACTAATTGGTGTAGGTGTCGCAGAAACTGGTTTCTGTGATGATCTACTTTCCAATAAGGGAGCAGGTACAGTTACCTCATCAAGTTCTACTTTCCTCCCACTCACTTCTTTCGAGCGAAACTCCTTCTCTAGAAAGGATCCATTCTTAGCAATGAATGTCTTGCCTTCGGATCTGTGATAGAAGATGTACCCAATAGTCTCCTTTGGGTATCCTATGAATACACATTTCTCCGATTTAGGTTCGAGCTTATCAGGTTGAAGTTTCTTCACATAAGCATCGCAACCCCAAACTTTAAGAAACGACAACTTTGGTTTCTTGCCAAACCATAGTTCATAAGGCGTTGTCTCAACGGATTTCGATGATGCCCTATTTAGAGTGAATGCAGCCGTCTCTAAAGCATAACCCCAAAACGATAGCGGTAAATCAGTAAGAGACATCATAGATCGCACCATATCTAGTAAAGTACGATTACGACGTTCGGACACACCATTACGCTGTGGTGTTCCGGGTGGCGTGAGTTGCGAAACTATTCCGCATTGTTTCAAATGTAGGCCAAACTCGTAACTCAAATATTCTCCTCCACGATCTGATCGTAGAAACTATATTTTCCTGTTACGATGACTTTCAACTTCGCTCTGAAATTCTTTGAACTTTTCAAATGTTTCAGACTTATGTTTCATTAAGTAGATATACCCATATCTGGTCAAATCATCTGTGAAGGTGAGAAAATAATGATATCCGCTACGAGCCTCAATATTCATCGGACCACATACATCTGTATGTATGATTTCCAACAAATCAGTTGCTCTCTCCATAGTTCCGGAGAACGGTGTTTTAGTCATCTTGCCCATGAGACATGGTTCGCAAGTACCAAGTGATTCATAATCAAGTGATTCCAAAAGTCCATCATTATGGAGTTTCTTCATGCGCTTTATACCGATATGACCTAAACGGCAGTGCCACAAATAAGTTGCACTATCATTATCAACTCTGCATCTTTTGGCTTCGACATTATGAATATGTGTGTCACTACTACCGAGATTCATTAAAAATAGACCACTCTTCAAGGGTGCATGACCATAAAAGATATTACTCATAAAAATAGAACAACCATTATTCTCTGATTTAAATGAATAACCGTCTCGCATCAAACAAGATCCAGATATAATGTTCATGCTCAACGCTGGCACCAAATAACAATTATTTAGGTCTAATACTAATCCCGAAGGTATATGTAGAGGTAGCGTGCCGACGGCGATCACATCGACTTTGGAACCGTTTCCCACGCGCATCGTCACCTCGCCCTTGGCCAGTGTTCGCTTAATCCGTAGTCCCTGTTTCGAGTTGCAAATATTAGCAACAGAACCAGTATCAAATACCCAGGTGCTACTGCGAGCTCTGGTAAGGTACACATCAATAACAAGTATATCACATATACCTTTGTTCACCTTGCCATCCTTCTTATCCGCCAAATACTTGGGGCAGTTCCGCTTCCAGTGACCAGTCTGCTTGCAGTAGAAGCACTCAGTCTTAGGCTTAGGTCCAGATTTGGGTTTCTTCTCCTGAACAGCAACTTGCTTGCTGTTCTTATTGAAGTTCCCCTTCTTCTTCCCTTTGCCCTTTTTCTTGAAACTAGTGGTCTTATTGACCATCAACACTTGATGCTCCTTTTTGATTTCTACCTCCACTGCCTTTAGCATTGCGAAGAGCTCGGGAATTGTCTTATTCATCCCTTGCATGTTATAGTTCATCACGAAGCTCTTGTAGCTTGGTGGCAGTGATTGAAGAATTCTGTCAATGACGCTATCATCCGGAAGATTAACTCCCAGTTGAATCAAGTGATTGTTATACCCAGACATTTTGAGTATATGCTCACTGACAGAACTATTCTCTTCCATCTTGCAGCTGTAGAACTTATTGGAGACTTCATATCTCTCAATCCGGGCATTTGCTTGAAATATTAACTTCAACTCCTGGAACATCTCATATGCTCCATGACGTTCAAAACGTCGTTGAAGACCCGGTTCTAAGCCGTAAAGCATGGCACACTGAACTATCGAGTAGTCATCAGCTTTGCTCTGCCAGATGTTCATAACTTCTGGTGTTGCTCTTGCAGCAGGCCTGGCACGCAGCGGTGCTTCCAGGACGTAATTCTTCTGTGCAGCAATGAGGATAATCCTCAAGTTACGGACCCAGTCCGTGTAATTGCTACCATCATCTTTCAACTTTGCTTTCTCAAGGAACGCATTAAAATTCAACGGAACAACAGCACGGGCCATCTATCTACTATTAACATAGACAAGCAAGATACTATCAGGTACTAAGTTCATGATAAATTTAAGTTCTATTAATCATATTACTTAAGAACTCCCACTTAGATAGACATCCCTCTAATCATCTAAGTGATTACATGATCCAAATCAACTAAACCATAACGGATCATCATGTGAAATGGAGTAGTTTTCAATGGTGAACATCACTATGTTGATCATATCTACTATATGATTCACGCTCGACCTTTCGGCCTCAGTGTTCCGAGGCCATATCTGCATATGCTAGGCTCGTCAAGTTTAACCTGAGTATTCTGCGTGTGCAAAACTGGCTTGCACCCGTTGTAGATGGACGTAGAGCTTATCACACCCGATCATCACGTGGTGTCTGGGCACGACGAACTTTGGCAACGGTGCATACTCAGGGAGAACACTTTTATCTTGAAATTTTAGTGAGAGATCATCTTATAATGCTACCGTCAATCAAAGCAAGATAAGATGCATAAAAGATAAACATCACATGCAATCAATATAAGTGATATGATATGGCCATCATCATCTTGTGCTTGTGATCTCCATCTCCGAAGCACCGTCATGATCACCATCGTCACCGGCGCGACACCTTGATCTCCATCGTAGCATCGCTGTCGTCTCGCCAACTATTGCTTTTACGACTATCGCTACCGCTTAGTGATAAAGTAAAACAATTACATGGCGATTGCATTGCATACAATAAAGCAACAACCATATGGCTCCTGCCAGTTGTCGATAACTCGGTTACAAAACATGATCATCTCATACAATAAAATATAGCATCATGTCTTGACCATATCACATCACAACATGCCCTGCAAAAACAAGTTAGACGTCCTCTACTTTGTTGTTGCAAGTTTTACGTGGCTGCTACGGGCTTAGCAAGAACCGTTCTTACCTACGCATCAAAACCACAATGATAGTTTGTCAAGTTGGTGTTGTTTTAACCTTCGCAAGGACCGGGCGTAGCCACACTCGGTTCAACTAAAGTGAGAGAGACAGACACCCGCCAGTCACCTTTAAGCAACGAGTGCTCGCAACGGTGAAACCAGTCTCGCGTAAGCGTACGCGTAATGTCGGTCCGGGCCGCTTCATCTCACAATACCGCTGAACCAAAATATGACATGCTGGTAAGCAGTATGACTTATATCGCCCACAACTCACTTGTGTTCTACTCGTGCATATAACATCAACGCATAAAACCAGGCTCGGATGCCACTATTGGGGAACGTAGTAATTTCAAAAAAATTCTACGCACACGCAAGATCATGGTGATGCATAGCAACGAGAGGGGAGAGTGTTGTCCACGTACCCTCGTAGACCGAAAGCGGAAGCGTTAACACAACGCGGTTGATGTAGTCGTACGTCTTCACGATCCGACCGATCAAGTACCGAACGCACGGCACCTCCGAGTTCAGCACACGTTCAGCTCGATGACGTCCCTCGAACTCCGATCCAGCCGAGTGTTGAGGGAGAGTTTCGTCAGCACGACGGCGTGGTGACAATGTTGATGTTCTACTGACGCAGGGCTTCGCCTAAGCACCGCTACGATATTATCGAGGTGTAATATGGTGGAGGGGGGCACCGCACACGGCTAAGAGATCAATGATCAATTGTGTGTCTAGAGGTTCCCCCTGCCCCCGTATATAAAGGAGCAAGGGGGGGTTCGGCCGGCCAAGGGGAGAGGCGCGCCAGGAGGAGTCCTACTCCTACCGGGAGTAGGACTCCCCCCCTTTTCCATGTTGGACTAGGAGAGAGAGGGGGAAGAGGTGGAGGGGAGGAAGGAAAGGGGGGCGCCGCCCCCCTCTCCTTGTTCTATTCGTATTGGGGGGAGGGGCGTGCGGCCCTGCCCTGGCCTCCTCTCCTCTCTTCCACCTAGGCCCACTAAGGCCCATTAAGTTACCGGGGGGCTCCGGTAACCTCCCGGTACTCCGGAAAAATCCCGATTTCACCCGGAACACTTCCGATGTCCAAACATAGGCTTCCAATATATCAATATTTATGTCTCGACCATTTCGAGACTCCTCGTCATGTCCGTGATCACATCCGGGACTGCGAACAACCTTCGGTACATCAAAACATATAAACTCATAATATAACTGTCATCGTAACATTAAGCGTGCGGACCCTACGGGTTCGAGAACTATGTAGACATGACCGAGACTCCTCTCCGGTCAATAACCAATAGCGGAACCTGGATGCTCATATTGGTTCCCACATATTCTACGAAGATCTTTATCGGTCAGACCGCATAACAACATACGTTGTTCCCTTTGTCATCGGTATGTTACTTGCCCGAGATTCGATCGTCGGTATCTCGATACCTAGTTCAATCTCGTTACCGGCAAGTCTCTTTACTCGTTCCGTAATACATCATCCCGCAACTAACTCATTAGTCACAATGCTTGCAAGGCTTATAGTGATGTGTATTACTGAGTGGGCCCAGAGATACCTCTCCGACAATCGGAGTGACAAATCCTAATCTCGAAATACGCCAACCCAACAAGTACCTTTGGAGACACCTGTAGAGCACCTTTATAATCACCCAATTACGTTGTGACGTTTGGTAGCACACAAAGTGTTCCTCCGGTAAACGGGAGTTGCATAATCTCATAGTCATAGGAACATGTATAAGTCATGAAGAAAGCAATACCAACATACTAAACGATTGAGTGCTAAGCTAACGGAATGGGTCAAGTCAATCACATCATTCTCCTAATGATGTGATCCCGTTAATCAAATGACAACTCATGTCTATGGCTAGGAAACATAACCATCTTTGATCAACGAGCTAGTCAAGTAGAGGCATACTAGTGACACTCTGTTTGTCTATGCATTCACACATGTATTATGTTTCCGGTTAATACAATTCTAGCATGAATAATAAACATTTATCATGATATAAGGAAATAAATAATAACTTTATTATTGCCTATCACTACTGGAATCAGCTAATTTGCCACCTGCCAGCTCTTTGCCGTCTGCTAGCAGATGGCAAAGAAGGTCTTTGCCATCAGCTAGATAAAAGCGGACGGCAAGCAACAGGCACACGGCAAAACAGGCCTTTGCCATCAATCACTTCTTTGCCGTTAGCTGGCGGACGGCAAAGAATCTTTGCCGTCAGCTGGCGGACGGCAAAGAATCTTTGCCGTCAGCTGGCGGACGGCAAAGAGAGAGGTGGCCCCCCACTAACGGGCCATTTACGGAAAACAAAACGCTCCCTCTTTGCCGTCTGCTAGCAGACGGCAAAGAGACAAAACGGCGGA
>NC_057808.1:18065556-18078948 GCF_018294505.1 Triticum aestivum | reverse complement strand
CCGATGCCCCGCCACGCGCCGCCCGGCGCCGCCCACGTCGCCGGCCCACCCACCCCACTGCGTCCTCCTGCGACCACACGTGACCCTCCCCTGCGGCTAGGGTTTCGGAAACCACATCGCCGGCGTGGCTCCGGTGACTCAGGTGAGTCTCTTCACTCCTCCTCATCACATCCATCCCTCTCTTTCTCACCGCGTCGCGTCACGTCTCCTCTCCCTCACAGATCCATCACGCCGGGAAGCCATGGACGGGAAGGACGCCATGGACGCGAAGGACGCCATGGAGGACGCAGCTCCACCACTGCCCCAACGCCATCCAGGTCCGCCCCTTCTCCTCTCCCCCCTCTTGGATTTCTTCTTTTCCTGCCTTGAACCCGTCCACTCAAGATCTAAACCAACAAAATTATCAATCTTGTTTTTGCTGCATATGCAATAATGGTTGAGGAGGACTCAGTTGTTCACTTCTATAATTGTGCCATAAATCGGTTTACTCTGCTTGAGGGCTGCCGTGGTTAGCTCGATTTGACAGGGTCCTTACTACATATGCTGCAGGGATTTAACTTGACTTGTTAATAATGAGTGTTAATCAATCAAACACAAGGAAACTATAAATACTTACTATTTCGTATAGTGATCGTTGTGTTGTGTATAGGTAAAACTTGTGCTGTCCTTGTCTACTTCGGAGGCTTCATCATGTGTTGTCAATTTAGTTTCTGCCATGGTTTTGGTTTGGTCCTGCTTATGCCAAATTGATCATTCATTGCTTCTGAACATTCTACCTTTAATCTTTGCTTCTGTAAAACCGTCCTTTCTTCTATTGAATGGAGTGTTTGCTTGCTGTGCGGGAAAAGTAGCTCATTCATCGCTGATTTGGCATGTGCAACCAAAGTGGACGGACCGTGCTCTCACTTGTTGTGGTGGTGTTGGTTGTGATGCTGGTCACACCATAGTGATGGTGTGGCTGCATCCTACTTCGGCTACAACTCCTTTTGGTGAGCTTCTCCTTGCTCCCCTCCTGATCTCTCTAATGCATAGCTCTAGCTCTTGAGCTTGTTGGATGTGAGGCTCTATTAGCTATGGTTAGCTGCTGTAGATGAGCATCAACTTGTATTGGGGCTCTCTGTGATGGATTCTTGCTGTGTCAGGGTTTTGGTCAGTGATCATCTATGTGTATTTGTGAAGTATATATACTCCTGTACTGCTCTGTTCTGTTTAGTTGATCCTGGAGTTGTTACTTTGGTCAGTTACTTTACTCATGAACTGATACTCACTTGTTCTTAGTTATTTTACTTCTAATACTGATATGAACAGATACCACTTGGTTTGGCTATTCCTATTTGTCTCTTTCTAATAGCCTATGAACAGATGCTATACTTGGTTTTGGCTGTTACTTTCCTAGTTTTCTACTGATAAGACAGATACTACATCTGATTTGGGCAGTGATGCTAGTCTGAGCCCCCCTCTCTTAGGCTTAATTTACATGTGACTATCACATGTGACTATCCCTGTGCTGTGATGAACTAGCCCTGGCACTTCCAGGCTGTCTGAGCACATAATCCCTCAAGTATACCTTGAGGTCTTCTGTAGCTCTCCTTAATAGTTATCTCTTCTAAGCTGCTGGTGGTTGGATGTGTTGGGACTTGGTCTGGTTGGCTGGTTGTGATGTATATCTCCTCCTGGAGCTTTGTTTTTGGCGTTGCACAATGACATGTACCTATTGTCACTAGACAAAACTGATTGTGGTGATGAAGTCTAATCTTTGGCTTTAATTACTAGTTTTTAGTTGGCTTAATTCCTGGAGCTAGTACTGATAGTGGTCTTTGTGTTGGCATTTAACTTACTGCTAATTGTGGTGGCTTCTTGATTGGGTCCTTGGTTGGTTCTCTCCTTTGGCTCTTTGGTATTGGTTTACTCTATTTGGCTTTATAATTAAGATCACTTTGAAAATCAGGATCTTAACTAAGATTATCTTGATCTCAAGTACTGGCTCCTACAGCATTGCATTTCACCAAGTGAAATGCTACATTTCTACTCCTAACCCATTCTCTCTTTCTTAGTGTTTTTGTTATGCAGGTTGGAAGAAAAGAAGAAGATCCGGAGAAGATCTTAGTAATAAGATAGTTTTTTAGGAAAATAGATATTTAGTTTTAGATCATTCCTTGTAATATTTGTTGGATATGTGTTGGATATATATGTGTTCATGACTATATATTGGTAACATGTGTTGGATATGTGTTGGATATATATGTGTTCATGAGTATTGGTAATATGTGTTGGATATGCTATATTGGTCATATATATATATCTGTGTTTGATTTTCTGTGAAAATGAATTGATATAAGAAGAAATAGAATTCATGCCTATTTGGTCTCTTTGCCATCTGCCAACAGATGGCAAAGAGCCTGCAGCCTTTGCCGTCTGCCAGCACGCTCCGTCCGCGGTACTACCGCTCCGGCTGCTCTTTGCCGTCAGCTGGCGGACGGCAAAGGCTGCCGTTAGCCACCTAACGGACACTAACACTACTCATTTTGCCATCCGCTTCTTTGCCATCTGCGGCAGACGGCAAAGGCGCCTTTGCCGTCAGCCGCCGAAAGCAGACGGCAAAGTAGGTCTTTGCCGATCCTTACTTTGCCGGAGCCTTTTGCCGTCCGCGGCGGACGGCAAAGACCTTTGCCGTCCGCCATACCTGCCTTTGCCGTCTGCCGTGGCTGATGGCAAAGTAGCTGATTCCTGTAGTGTATAGGGCATATTTCCTTCAGAACCATGGTCTCTCGTGAGGAATTCAATGTGGCTTTGGACACATTGAAAACCTCCATGACGACCGAGGTTGAAAGCATGTTTAATAAATTCATTGAAGGGCTTAAACTATCCACCGCACCGTTGAAAGTGGGTGATCCCACTAACAAGGTGACGGATGATAACTCCGACAAGGGGGAAGCTACTAGTGAAAAAGCTCCTTCTTCTAGTGGTAAGAATGGCACCGGCATCTTTGCCCATGTGGAACCTCCACTTGTTTATGGTGGACCGATTCCTTCTACGCATTTGAATCATGCCGGTCCTCCCCCTAAGATTGTGAAAGTCTTTGATTCTTGGGTTTATCGCTTTAAGCATCATTTAAATCATGTGAATACTAATCTTTGGAGAATCATTGAAGAAGGTTTCTATCCGCATGACCCAAGCAACTTCACCCCTAGAGAAGCCGCAGATAATCAATTCAATGAGAATGCTCTCTTCATCATCCAAGATGCAATCCCACCTGAAGATCTCCCTCATCTTCGGCCCTTCGCCTTGGCCAAAGATGCATGGCATTGTGTTGTCTCCCTCTACTGGGGTAGTGCAATCATTCAACGCTCCAACTATGAAGTGGTGCAAGATGAAGCCGATGAGTTTGTAATGAAAGAAGATGAAGAACCTCGTGAGCTTTATCGGAGAGTAACCAAACTCACGGTCTCACACTGAGATCATGGGAGCAAGGACACGGATGACAATTGGATCAAGCGCAAATTCCTCAAGGCAATGATGCCTTACCACAAGGCCATGTCCTCCGTCATTCCTCAAAGGCCGGACTTCCACACTTTGTCCTCAAGTGAAGTGTTGGATGAGTTTGTGGCTATGAGCATCCTGGACAAGACCGCCGACAATGCGGTGCTACGTTCTCAAAGAGCAAAGAAGCCCAACCTTGCATTGAAGGCCAAGGTTAGTGTGGAAGAAGAAGAAGAAGAAGAAGAAGAAGAAGAAGAAGAAGAAGAAGAAGAAGAAGAGGAGGGCAACCTCGAAGATACAAAGTATTGTTATCATGAGCACATGGCTCTCGCATCACGGCAATTTTGGAGTAAGAAGAACTCAAGGCCCAACTTCAACAAGAACAACTCAAGTGCAAACAAGGTCAAGCAACGTGTGAGGACTTGCTATAATTGTGGCAATGTGAGCCATTTTGTTGCGGAATGTCCTTATGAGAAGAGAGAAGACAATGGTGGCAAGCTCATTCGAAAGGACAAAGCCAAGTCTTTCCCTAACAAGAGCAACTTCACCAAGAGGACTCCTCCCAAGGGGTTGGTTGCAAAAGAAGAGTACAATGAGGATGATGATGACGATGAAGGTGGTGACTCGGTTGCTATGGCCTCCGTGGCCATTGCAATAACTCCTCGGGTATCCCTCTTCGACTCACCCAATGAGAACATCATCGCCAAGTGCCTCATGGCTAAAGCAACCAACAAGGTAACCCCCAACATCAAAACTACCATCATTACTAATCCTTCCTTGACGGATTGCATTGATGAAAATGTGGGGCCTAATGAGGAAGAAAATGAGTTTGATTCCTTTATGAGTAAGCTCAAGGGTAAGTCCAAGCAGCACTTTGTTGCTCTCTTGGAACAACTTGGTGAAGCCAATGACACCATCGAGGCTCACGAAGAGACCATCTCTAAGATGGAGGGGCATAGTCGTGATTATGCCGATGAGATATCAGATCTCTCTAATGCTCTTGAGGAAGAGCATGGTCTTCGTTTGGCTCTTGAGGAGTCACACAACGATGATCATGCTAAATTAAAGAAAGATCTTGATCATGCTAGTGTCTTATCTCGTGTGCTAAATTCCCAGAAGGCCAAACTTGGAGTTGATCTTGCTAGACTCAAGGAAGAGTTTGATATACTTGACAAGGCCCATAAAGCCTTGAAAGGTATTCATGCTAGTCTTAAAGAGTCTCGCGATCAACTCCAAGTGAAGCTAACCAAGGAGAAAGCCACTTTTCCTCATATGGTTTTGATTGATAATGCAAATGCTACTAACCCATGTTGTGAGCATGTGCATCTTATTGAGGAGAATGCAAAGTTGAAGATGCAACTTGAGAAAGGCCTTGTGTCATGCATACAAGGTGAGAAGAACCTCAACGCCTTTTTGAGCAATCAAAAGGAAGTCGTGGCCAAGGAGGGGATTGGGTTCGCACCCATGCCCAAGAACAAGAAGAAGAATGACAAGACCAAACGACCTCCTCCTCTTAAGCAAACCTTTGTAAAGGAGGTAGAGGGTGCTTCCAAGGAGAAGAAGAACAATGTGAAGGGTGGTGGTGTCAAGAAGGGCAATACCACCCCTTCCAACAAAGCCGACGACTTTAACCCTTCTTATGTGTTGTGCCGTGCTAGTGACGGGCATGTTTGTGCCAAATTTGTTGGTTCTCCTTATGAGTACATTGAATGGTATATTTGGGTTCCTAAGACCCTTGTCACTAACATCAAAGGACCCATTACCAAATGGGTACCTAAATCCAAGCATTGATCTCTTGTAGGTGTTTGCTTCCGGTGGGGGATCATGGTTGCTCGGTAGTGGAGCTACAAATCATATGACCGGAAGCAAGGACTTGGTGGTGGACGTGCACAAGATTCCATCTATGCCCACCAATGTCGAGTGGGGTGATGCCTCATCTTCCAAGGTATTGGGACTCAGCGAGGTTGTAATTTCTCATGATCTCACGATCGAGAAGGTCATGCTTGTTGAGTCCCTTGCATACAATTTACTTTTCGTTCGTCAACTTGCACTCATGGGCTTTGCACCTTCTTTGATATTGATACCGTGGCCCTCTTGTGGAGTAAGACTCTTAAAGTAGCCTTTTTTGGGCATGTCGAGAATGGTCTCTATGTGATTAACTTTTCGGAGCGACCCACTAAGACCGTGACATGCCTAATGGCTAAAGTTGACATGGGATGGCTTTGGCATCGCCGTCTAGCCCATGTCAATATGAGATCTTTGCAAAGTCTTCTCCAGGGGGACCATGTCCGTCGACTAAAAAATGTTAGCTTTGCCAAAGATCATGCTTGCAGTGCTTGTATCGAAGGAAAACTACATGAGAAGGCTCACCCTCCCACGACTATCGTTTACTCAAAGAGGCCTTTGGAGCGCCTTCACATGGATCTCTTTGGGCCTCCATCCTTTGATAGTCTTGGGGGTAGAAAGTATTGCTTGGTGATTGTGGATGATTATTCAAGATACACTTGGGTATACTTCTTCAAGAGGAAGAGCGAGACCCAACAAACTGTCATTGACTTTGCAAATGAAGCTCAACGTCAACACAATGCAAAGATCTTGACTATAAGAAGTGACAACGGCACCGAGTTCAAGAACTACACCTTGGATGAGTTTCTTAGTGATGAGGGGATCAAGCATCAATATTCCGCACCATACACCCCTGAACAAAATGGTGTAGCGGAGAGGAAGAACCGGACGTTGATGGATGCGGCAAGGACCATGATGGCGGAGTTCAAGTCTCCATACAACTTTTGGGCTGAAGCCATCAACACCGCGTGTCATGCATCAAATCGGCTCTATCTCCGCAAAGGCTTGAACAAGACTCCATATGAGATACTCACCGGTAACAAGCCCAACCTCAAGTACTTTCGGGTGTTCGGGTGTAAGTGTTTCATTCTCAAGAAAGGTGTTCGTTTGTCTAAATTTGAGGATAGAGCACATGAGGGCATATTTGTTGGTTATGCTACAAACTCCCATGCTTACCGTGTTCTCAATAAGTCCATGGGACTTATTGAGGAGACGTGTAACGTGGAGTTTGATGAGAATAACGGCTCTCAAGTGGAGCAAAGTGGTACTTGTGATGTAGGTGATGAAATTCCTCCCCAAGCCATAAGAAGAATGGGTGTTGGTCATATCCTACCCATTGAGGAACCCCTTGTGGCCGAAGGAGAAGGACAATGTTCCACTCAAGTGGAACCATCACCAACCCAAGACCCACACACTTCCAAAGAACAAAATGAAGGCCCTCATCATCATGAACAAGACCAAGGGCAAGATCAACCTCAAGACGGTGTTGAATCACCAAGTGATGCCCAAGGTCAAGTTCTATCCTCCGAGCATGTTCAAGATCAAGAGCAAGCTCAAGATCAAGGACAAGCTCAAGACGACGCTCAAGATGATCAAGTGACCGCTCCTCAACTCACCCACGAGGAGGAATTGGAGCGTCGTGCCGCCAAGATTGCATCCAAGCTCTCCACTAAGGGTCATCTCATGAAGAATGTGCTTGGAAGCATTCAAAAGGGGGTAAGCACTCGTAGACAATTGGCAAACTATTGTGAACATCACGCGTTTGTCTCTTGTGTTGAACCCCAAAAGGTCTATGCGGCACTCGAAGATCCGGATTGGCTCAATGCCATGCACGAAGAACTCAACAACTTCGAGTACAACAAGGTGTGGAGATTGGTGCCAAAGCCAACGGGGAACCACAATGTCATTGGAACCAAGTGGATATTCAAGAACAAGCAAGATGCTCATGGGACCATCGTTCGCAACACGGCAAGATTGGTGGCACAAGGCTACTCCCAAGTCGAGGGTATCGACTACGGTGAAACCTTTGCTCCCGTTGCTTGCCTTGAATCCATTCGTTTGTTGATTGCATATGCTTCCCATCATAACTTTAAGTTACAACAAATGGATGTGAAGAGTGCTTTTCTTAATGGTCCTATTAATGAGTTGGTTTATGTCAAGCAACCCCCGGGGTTCGAGGATCCCTACTTCCTGGATCATGTGTATCAACTCGATAAGGCACTCTATGGCCTTAAGCAAGCCCCACGTACGTGGTATGACCACCTTACCGAGTTGTTGCAAGATCGTGGATTTGAAGTTGGGCAAATAGATCCCACTCTTTTTACTAAGAAGGTCAAAGGGGAGTTGTTTGTGTGCCAACTATATGTTGATGATATTATTTGGTTCCCCTAACAAAGCTTTCAATGAGGAATTTGCTGCTCTCATGACCTCTAAGTTCAAGATGTCTTCGATGGGGGAGTTGAAGTTTTTCCTTGGATTCCAAGTCAAACAAAGAAGAGAAGGAACCTTCATCAACCAAGAAAAATACAATCAAGACATGCTAAAGAGATTCAAGCTAAGTGATGTCAAGCCGGCTTCCACTCCAATGCCCACCTAGTGCCAACTTGACATTGATCCCAATGGTAAAGCGGTGGATCAAAAGGTATATCGCTCCATGATTGGCTCCTTGCTTTACCTTTGTGCATCAAGACCGGATATGATGTTGAGTGTGGGAATTTGTGCACGGTTTCAAGCCGCACCTAAGGAAAGCCACTTTGTGGCGGTCAAGCGAATCTTTCGATATTTGGCTCATACCCCAAACTTTGGCTTATGGTACCCAAGAGGAGCAAACTTCAAGCTTGTAGGTTATTCGGACTCGGATTGGGCGGGAGACAAAGTGGATAGGAAGTACACTTCCGGAGGGTGTCAATTCCTTGGTTGCTCTTTGGTAAGTTGGTCTTCTAAGAAGCAAAGTTGTGTGTCTCTCTCGTCCACCGAAGCAGAGTATGTGGCGGCCGGTAGTTGTTGTGCACAACTTCTTTGGATGAGGCAAACTTTAAAGGATTACGGTGTCATTTGTGACAAAGTGCCTCTTTGGTGTGACAATGAAAGTGCCATCAAGATTTCTCTCAACCCGGTTCAACACTTCAAGACAAAGCATATTCAGATTCGGTATCACTTCATCTAGGATCACATTAGACGAGGGGAGATCGAGCTCAACTACGTCAACACTCATGATAACCTTGCAGATATTTTCACGAAGCCCTTGGATGAAGCAAGATTTCGCGAGTTAAGGCATGAGCTAAATATCATTGATTCGAGCAATGTTGCTTGAACCCGTGCACACCTCAACATACTCAACTTGCTATCTTGTTTAGATGTATGCATGGTCATAGGGGGAGTGTTGTTCTCTCAATGAACTCTCCCTCCCCCCATTATGCATAAATTAATCAACTCTTTCACATAAGCCATTTTTGATGGTATTTGTGCTTCAAAGACGAGTGTTGGTCATGGGCCCAAGGATAATTCTTCGCGGTGCCATACCAATTGACTCAAACATAGGTGGCTCCGGCCACCGCCCTCTTTGGAGAGGTTGTGCTTCGAGTTTTGTCCTTGTTGTCTTTGTCCTCGTTTGCTTTCTTAGGCTCTAGGTGTTGTGGTCTCCAAGTGTGGCTTTTCCTTCGTTGTTGTCCTTTTAGTCTCTTGGAGATCCTCACACCATATTCTAGTCCCATGCCCTATCCCAAGCCTTCCTCTTCCCTTGAGAACCCTCTACTCCAATTGCACACACTTGATCTTGGCTTTGGTAATGGTGACCGGGCGGTACAACCAATGTTACGGGCGGTTCTACCACTGGTACTCTCGTGTTGTCCCGCCCCAGGAGGACTCCCAGCGGTGCTTGAGCGGTTCTACCGCTCAATCACTAGGGTGCCCGTCTGGCCGGTACTACCGGTTGGTTACAGGCGGTACTACCGCTGCCTACCTGGCGACAGAAGTACCGCCCGCAACCACTGAGCGGTACAACCGCCGCGCATCTATGGGCCTATATATTGCGGACGGGGCTGAAGGGAGTTTCTTTTTTCCCCTCATCCCCTGTTCTTCCCATCTTGTGCCCTAGCCACCAGTCGCCATTGCCACTGCCCCAGAGTGCTTCTCGCGCTTCGGATCCGTGGGGTCTCCGTGGATCCTCTCCGAGGAGGCCTCCTCCCTCCCGATCTCTTCCCATGGATGTCGGTAATGCCCCATGTCCTTCGTTCTTCGTTCTAGGGTTCTTTCCCTACTTCTAGGGCATTACTTGACATTCTGCGTTTATTGTTTAAACTATTGGGTGGAAGAGATCTATACTTGCCTCCTGCTTAGATTGCACTTCTTAGAGATCAGAATATGGCTAGTGTGATTCATATTTCGCGGTTAGATCTATTTCCTACTGGTAGTACCACTGATCAGCGGTTCTACCGCCTCTACGGGCGGTACAACCGCTGGAGCGGTACTACCGGTAGGAGAACTGGTACAACCAGGATATCTGCACCACGTAGCCCTGATCTGTTTTCTATGTTTGTGCAATCTATCTATTCCTCTGTTTGTGTGTGCAATCCTCTCATCTTTGCTGGGTTTCTTGTGTTCTCCTCGTGCGTGTGTACAGGTGGCTCTAGCTCTCGCTGTGCTCCTCGCGAGACCAAGAAGAGGGCACAAAGGACCTTGCGCCCGGCTGCGTCTGATGACGAAGAAGAGGTTGTGATTCCCACCAAGCCCACTCACCGTGAAAAGTCTGCCGCTGCCAAGCAACATGTGATTTTGCCTTTGCACCGTTGGAAAGCCAAGGATTGGGAAGCCTTACGCTCGAAGAATCCTTATGAGGTTCCCATTGCTCCTCGTTGGACCACCGTTCAGTTCCGGAATGAGATGCAAGTGTGGATTGTTCATGAACTCTTTGAGCACAACAAGAACAGGTATGCCAAGCAGTGGACCATCGATCTTGACCATTGGGGGAACAACTTGGAGTACTTTGGAGAGGCCTTGGCTCTTTGTGAGGAGTTTTATCTGGTCAAGCTCATGTCAGTTAACTGTGACTTTGATGTTCAGCTTGTCCATCAGTTCTATGCCACTGTTCACTTTGGAGAAGATGACGCTCGCACTCTCACGTTCATGTGCCGTGATGAGCTCTTTCAAGTGCCTTGGAGGCCCTTCTGCAATGCTATTGGGTATGACGATACCGGTCTAGAAGGAAGGGGTGGCATTCGTCCTCATGACCATCCTGAGTCCATGCCTAAGGAGAAGCTTGCCCCTCTGTACATTCGGGGCCGTGGTATTATCGGAGAATCTAAGGATTTGGTGCAGGTCTAAGACATCATGCATCGCGTGTTTTGCAATGTGCTTCTGCCCAAGGTGGGGAATCAAGATGAAATCCATGGCTATCTTGTTGACTTGATGGTTGCTATGAAGACCAAGGTGGGCTCTGGGGAAACGTTTGATGTGTCCAACTGGTTGTGGCACGAGATGTACAACATGGTCATATACAGGAAGGTCCCCATTTATGCTCCGTTTGTCATGTGCTTTCTGAACTCAGTTTGGGAGGTTCGCCATCCTGGAGAGGCTCTCACTTCTCCCGATAATCTCACTGTTCATGAGGTCAAGCTACTCAAGAAGAAGAAGCATGCCGAGCCTCGCTTTCCTGCTAATGCTCCTGAGGATGTCTATGCCACTTCTGACGATGAGGACTTTGAGATGGAGCCAGGGCCAAGCCCTCTTGGGTGGACAAGCTCACTGCCAAGGTGAAGAAGACTTTCTGCCTCCAGTCTGACATCCAGAAGAGGATGTATGAGGCCCATGTCAATGAGAAGCATGCCCGGTGTTGTCAGATTGCAATGATGAAGCACCTCAACATGCCTGTTCAGAGTGGCTCTGAGAAGAGCATCACACCGGAGGAGCGATGGATCTCTGCACATAGCACGTGGTCTGATGATGAGGTCCCTCGCCAGCCCTCCACCTCCTTTGCTGCAGCTGATGATATCTTGGAGGAATCCGATCACGACGATGATGATGAGTCTGCTGATGATGGGGATCCAGATGCTACCGAGGAGTCGGAGGAGGACGACTGAGCTTTGGGGCGCTAGCTTCGCTCTTTTCCTTTTTGGTGTCTTGATGCCAAAGGGGGAGAGAGTTCTATAGGTCTCGGGATTTGCATGGGTTTTTGCCTCGTTTGGGTTTGTGTTTTCCTTTCGTTCGTGTTGTTGAACTTTGGCTTGTGAACCTTGTTGCTTATCTCATCATGTGGTGTAAGACATGCGCTTATCTATCTATCTATCTTTATTATCAGTGATATTGTTTCTTTATTCGTTATAGTCCTTACCTTCTTATTATGGTCCTATTGCTTACATTCGCATGTCTAGTAGGAGTGGCGAATCTATAAAATCTAGGGGGAGTCTCGTCCCTAATGAGTGCTCTCAAATAGTCCTCTCAATTTGGGGCACACATCTAGGGGGAGTCCCGTCTACATTTTCTAGACTTCCCTCTTGCAAATCGTGTGTTGTCATCATCCACCAAAAAGGGGGAGATTGTAAGGGCATTTCCCTACTTTGTGTTTTGGATGATGATGACAACCCTTTGTTGGTCTAATCTTGTGCTAAGTGCTTCAGGTTCTCTGTGGTTAGACCTTCATTGGATAGCTATTCTCTCTGGAAGGAAAAGATCGAAGACGGAGTTGTCTACGCTTTTAGCTCTTTGGTCGTAGGGAACCCGTACTATCGAGAGGGAATCCACATTGGAAGGTGTTGGGGGAATCTTTTCACGTACACTTGCCTCACCCCTCTCTTGCCTTTCTTAGTTGTGAGAGAGAGCTCTTCCCTTCTTATCCTACTGCTTGCTGTGGCTTCCCAGTGGTTGTACCGCTGGTTCTTGGCGCTTACCAGTCTTGATCGAGCGGTTGTACCGCTACTTCCGGGCGGTGGTACCGCCACCATGCTCAGCAAAGAGTACGGCGGTTGTTCCGGCCAAGTACCGCCCAAGTACCGGTCAGACTTCTGTTTTGATGCGGTACTCCGGCGGTGGTGGCCCGGTTGGTCCGGTCGTACCAGTACCACCGGTGCCCTGAGCGGTTATACTGCTCAGGACTTAGCCGCCCAAGTGCTCATGGCCAAGCGGTTGCACCGGTCCTGTACCGCTCGACTACCGCACTCAGGGGTGAGTCCCTACTGTTTCCATGCGGTGGTTGAGCGGTGGCTAGGCGGTTGGTCCGGTTGTTCTCATAAACCGGTGCTACCGCCTAGTCGCCCGGTTGTACCGCTTGGTAGGGTTCTGCACGTAAACTGTGAGTCCCGGTTGTACCGGGACAAGGAGCGGTTGTACCGCTGCAGTACAGAAAACGCAGTAACGGTTGGATTTTTAGGGTTGCTATATAAGGGTGCTTCTTCCACCTACCACCTACTCTAGCTCTCTTGCCTGATCTCTCTCTCTAGCCACTCAAACTTGTTGATTTGCTAGGGATTGAAGGAGGAGACCTAGATCTACACTTCCACCAAAGGATATTTGCTTCCCCCATACTTTCTTGTGTGGATTTTGTTACTCTTGGGTGTTTGAGCACCCTAGACGGTTGAGGTCACCTCGAAGCCACATTCCATTGTGGTGAAGCTCCACGGTTTCGTTGGGAGCCTCCAATTAAGTTGTGGGGAGAGCCCCAACCTTGTTTGTAAAGGTTCTGTTGCCGCCTCCAAGGGCACCAATAGTGGAATCACGGCATCTCGCATTGTGTGAGGGCGTGAGGAGAATACGGTGGCCCTAGTGGCTTCTTGGGGAGCATTGTGCCTCCACACCGCTCCAACGGAGACGTACTTCCCCTCAAAAGGAAGGAACCTCGGTAACACATCCTCGTCTTCACCGGCTCCACTCTTGGTTATTTCATCCCTTTACTTGTGCAAGCTTATTTGTGTTATATCCCTTGCTTGCTTGTGTGCTTGTTGTTGTTGCTACTTATAGGTTTCCCACCTAGTTGCATATCTAGACAACCTACTTTGATGCAAAGTTTAATTTGGTAAAGAAAAGCTAAAAAATGTTAGTTGCCTATTCACCCCCCCCCCCCTAGTCAACTATATC
>NC_057808.1:18054795-18065399 GCF_018294505.1 Triticum aestivum | reverse complement strand
CCTGACGAAGATGCTGTTTCCGGCGCCTTATAATGTGCAGGAGAAGAAGTCCAAGAAGACGGCCAAAGGGACCAGGAGTGGCCTTCGCCGAAAGGGTGCTTCGGACATGTCGTCCGAAGACGAGACTGACTCTTTGGCCGCCGAAGACGATGGCGAGGAGGAGGAAGAAAGCGGCTCCCCCTGAAGGGGGAAGGGAGAAAAGGGGGGCCGCCACAAATCTGGAGGCGAAGGCGCCCAAGAGGAGGAAGGGCTCCCTTGCGGATAACTCCGCGTGGGATGTCGTTAGCAGTCCGGAGCGAATGCCCTGGACCAAGCCTCGGGCTGCCTTGTAAGTACCCCAAATCTTATGCACATCAGATGCCTGGCCTTTCTGCTTTGTAATATTAATATGTGTAAATTGTGCCATTGCAGTCCGGCCCGCGATGGCTCCCCACGATCCTCAACAGAGGGTTCGCTAGACTCAAAGGAGATGGCTAGCATGTCACCGCCGCCCGCCCACTCTGTCTCGCCCAAGGGTGATGAGGTGGTGTCCCAAAGGACCTTCCCAGACCGAGGGGAGGTTCCGGAGATCGTCAGGGTGGCGCCCCAGGATGACTCCTCGGCCACCGGACACATGGGGGAAAAGCCCCCATGGGGACTGGTGATGGGGGCCAAGTTCCATTCGGCCCTCAGCCGGATACCATTCCGGAGACCTACACGTCTCCGGATTCAGCGAACGGCCTTCCCCAAAAGGAGGAGGTGTGCCTGTTCCGCCGGAGACCTCTGTCCAACCAGAGGCACTGGATAATCTGTTGGAAGCACTGCGAGGCGCCTCCATTGTGGATGAACACCGTGCCCTTATGGGTACGGTGATCGAAAAGGTTCAGTCCGCCAAAAGCGGACTGAGCGAGGCCTGTTCTAGCCTTTTAACAGGCTTTGAGGTAATTATCATAGAAAGAATATCACAGTGTAGACAGTAGCCCCAGATGCTCTGTTCGGTGTTCGGAAAGAAAAAGCCGAACAGAGGATCAAAACAATTTTTGCAGGAGTCTAACATAATATGTCTATGTAAATAAGCAGGCGTCGCTGCTGGCTGCCGCCGCTCATACTGCGGAGGTCTCCGGCCTGAAGCAGAGCCTAGAGCGAGCCAACGAAGAGCTCGACCTCGTAAAGAAGCAGCTAGAGGACAGCCAAGGTATGTAGTAACCTGCGCGTATATTTTAGGAACAATGAATGTTTCGTGAGGACTAAAGCGTCATGAACTTTGTTAGGGGCCACGACTGAGGTGGCGGCCCTCAAGAAGGCGTTAGCCGAGGCCAAGGACAAAGCAGCCAAGGAGTGCGCCGTATGCGAGAAGCACGAGGCCCGGGTCGGTGAGGTCCAGCAAGAGCTCCAGGACGCCGTCAAGAAGTACGAGTCATTGGAGCGTGATTCTAAGACGCAAGCGTCCGAACTTGCAAAGGCCCGCCAGAACGCATGGGATGCCCGAGCCGAAGCCCAGAGCGCCCTCCAGGAAATCCAGGCGGCCAAGAAGATCACGGCGGGTAAGGCTTTCATTATGCAAAGCAAGTCTGTGAAGGAAACGTTCCTTTTACTTACCCGAATTTGGAGCTCTCCAGGGGCATTTACGGATTTGCCGCGCAGCATATTGGATGCTGCCGAGTTCTATCGAGCCGAAGAAGGGAGTTCTTCGGAGAAACTGTTCTGGTCTCAATACCTCAGACCAAAACATCCGGTGCCCTTCAGCGACCAGCTGAAACAGCTGGTCGAGCTGCACAAGGTAGCCGAGCTAGCCATGAAGGGCCTAATAGTCCGGCTATGGCCTGCCGAGCCTATACCCAGCAGCTACTTCGTACTTGTGAAGCGGCTTGTTAGTGCCTGCCCGCGGCTTGAAGTCATAAAGCGGTCGGTCTACATTGAAGGTGCACGGATGGCCTTCGCCCGCGTTAAGATGCACTGGGTGAAGATGGATGCCAAGAAGCTGATGACCGAAGGGCCGCCTGAGGGCAAGGAGCACCGCCGACCCGAGCTATATTTTGATGGTGTCCTGGAGGGATCTCGCCTTGTGGCGGAGCAATGTGCGAAGGATGTTATATTCCCATGAAAACATTCATGTTATCCTCACTACAAAAAAATACACTTCCGTGATGATACGTGTTTGTCACAGTAGGTCACGTTTTCTGTCATGCATGTACATCCATGACAAATTTATGACAGAATTAAGATAGTCATACATGTGCTGTCGTAGAAGTGTTCCATGACATTACCAAAATTATCATCACGGAAGTGTCCACTTCCATGACGATAAATCGTGCGTCACAGAAGTGCTTTCGTCAAGGGTGACCGACACGTGGCATCCACCGTAACGGAATGCCGTTAAGCTATCGGGTCCGGTTTTGGATCCGATAACCCGTTAACAGCCCCGACCAATGGGGATTTTCCATGTGTAAAATCATCATTGGCTGGAGGAAACACGTGTCGGCTCACCGTTGGGACAGATGTCATCCACTCATTGGACCCAAAGCGCCTATGATACGTCGACACGTGGCATGGCCCAACAGTGGCCCATAAAGTTTAAATGGGTCGGCCCAACTAAAGGCCCACAAGATTTTGTGGACCATAATGGGACGGCCCAGCTAAAGGCCCACAAGATTTTGCAGGCCATAATGGGCCGGTCCAGGTAAAGGCCCACAAGACTTTTGCGCGCCATAATGGCCCGGCCCACGTGAAGGCCCACAAGATTTTTGGGGACCATAATGGACCGGCCCAGCTAAAGGCCCACGAGATTTTGCTGACATTAATGGGCCGGCCTAGCTTTAGGCCCACAAGATTTTGAGGACCCTAGTAGGCCGGCCCATTAACTGGCTGCCATGTTTTGGGCCAAATGCCGGCCCATATTTGATCCGGTCCATTAATGTCCTGCCACGTTCCGGGCCTAATAATGGCCCATATGAGATCCGGCCCGTTAAAAGCCTACCACATTCAGGGCCAAATTACGGCCCAGATCAGTTTTGGCCCTTTAAGAGGCTTTGGGCTAAATTATGGCCCATATCAGATTCGGCCCGTCAACTGGACGCTACGCTTTTGGGCCCATTTGCTAAAGGCCCATTTAGTAATTCGGCATGATATTAGTTTCGGCCTGTTAAGGGCCCATTTAACATTTCGACCCTATATTAATTCCGGCCTGTTAAAAGCCCATCATATAGTTGGGCCTAACTACGGCACGGTTTGCATCCGGCCTGCTCGCAGCCGATAATCTGATTGGGCCAAACAAGGACCGAGACAATTTTGGCCTGTTATAAGCCCATGATTTGATTGGCACATTCATGGGTCGGGGTCTATTTCGGCCTGCTGCCGGCCCGTGAGCTGTTCGGCACGTTTCAGGCCCAACCTACTTTTCAGCCTCCTAAAGGCCCATTGAGTTTTCTTGGGAAAATAGGGCCGGCGGTTTACTCGGCCTATTAAAGGCCCGAATCTACTAGTGGGCCAGTTTACATTTAGGCTTGTTAACGGACCAAGATGACGGGGCCCATGATGCGGATCATACATGGTGATTTGCATGACGGCCCGACTATGTACCATAATTTTATGGTTTGGCCGGTTTACTGCGAAGACAGGATATATATACAGTAAAATAACTGCAGCATCGTGAATAAGAAAAAAAAACTAGACTATACAATAAAGAAATTACGGCATATTACATCCACTGGGCATCAAAGTTCGCCACTATGATAATAAAGCACAAGCAGACAGCAGATTACACACACTGGGCATCAAAGATCGCCACCAGTGCAACTAAACACGCCGACAAAATAATATACAAAACCGACAACAGTTCAATAGAGTTCAAGAAAGGTTAGCCCTGCTGGGGAGCTACAGCGCAAGCAGCTGAGCAAGCTGATGAGACTGCGCTTGTTTAACACTTATATCCTCCTCACTCTGAAAGATAAACAAGCAGACAGATGACAGGTTTTGCACATAAAAGTATCAGTGCTGACAATTCATCACATTTCTTACTGACGAATAAAGTGACACAGTTTAAAATTGCATTAACACAATATGGTATTGTTCAGGTCAAGACATGCCAGGAAATAACATTGTGAAGGAGTTGGCAGCTTCACGACACCACTCGATTACAGATCCAGAACTCATAAGTATCAATGGTTAGTGTGCTGTCAATTTATCCCATTTCAGATTGGCAAATAAAGAGACGGTTTAAATAATAGTAGAATGATATGACATTGTTCATAGTTAAGACATTGCAGAATATGACATTGTGCTGTAGTGGGTAGGTTCACCACACCACTGGATTACAGAACAAGAACAGAAGCATACATGCAGTGCCAAAGAAGTTCACTTGCTCTGTATAGTTTAATTTACATGGTATGAAGAAGGAACTTGGTTGTACAACTGAAAACTTAAATTAAGAAGGACAAACTTTTGTTTATGAACTACATAATAAACTTTAAACATGCAATTTAATGCAAACACCAAAAATAAACAGCTGTTGCAGTCATGCCTAACCAAATATACACAACAAAGTTTGAAGGCTCGAGAAGGACAAACTTACATTATTGGTGAAGGCAGGCTCTATAAAGCCCTTGTCCATGCTGATGGGGGGGGGGGAATTCAAGAAGTTTACCACAAAATCTTCTTCATAAGCATTGCCTTTATTCTACATTTTGTTAAAAGTAAATATAGATGTGACAATATAAGAAAAAATGGAGAATATTTAAGATAAGATGAAGAGTGATGAGTGATGCTACATAACCAAGCAGCTATAAATGTAAGTACAACAATACAGGCAAAAGGTACAGCCAAGAGCAATGCAAAGCTAAACTTCTTCGGTACCATCGGTGTTATCCAACCTTATGGTAAGAGTAAATATAGATCTTATGTGTAGAAAATGGAGGGCAAAGGAAAATAAGCTGCAGAGTGATGGTAGATGAACTAGCTAAAGAGCGTAAAAATAAATGCAAGTAAGACTAACAAAAGTGGTTTCTTAATTTCTTTCGACATGAAAGTAAAAATTACGCTGAACCGGCAGATTAATTAAGAAACAAGCTAAGTGTAAGTAGGTATATGCGCAGATATTATACATACATACATACATACATACATACATACATACAAAGGAAGAATGGATTCAACCGATGACTAAACTAATCGAAATCACAGTGTGTTTCTTTATACGTACTACATACATTGAGATTGAGAAAATAAACAAATTCCTTGGGCTTACCAAAGAGATGGCCGGAGTTCTTGGAGGGGAGCAAGCTAGCGTCAAGCGAGCTTCTCTTCTCTTCTTTTTTGGGATCTCAACAAGGTAACAGCTGCTACCAGGAGATTGGGGCGGCGGCTAGGGTTAGGGTTAGGGATGGAGATGGAGCCAGAGCCAGAGCCAGAGCCGAAGCCGAGAGAGAGAGAGAGAGAGAGAGAGAGTCCGGTGGCGGGATGAGGACGGAGCAGATCGATCTTACCAGAGGGGCAGGATCTCCGCTCCGGTGGACAAGAGGCGGCGGAGGCGGGGCGCCCCTATGCCTCGCCTAACGCGATGTTGGAGGCGCCGCAAATGGACCGGCCCACGTAAGTACGTCTTCTCTGTTGCTTTCTCGTCAGTTCATTTTTTTCTTCTTATTTTCCAAATATTGTAAATACTGCATACGTGTGTTTCAAATCACAGAAGACAAATAAAAATTTCAAATCATGAATTTGAATTTTTTTTAACACAATGTAAACCAATTGTTAGCTTAATTCAAACAAAATGTTGATAGCATGTTAAAAAGATGTTGGTGGAATTTTAAAAACGTTCACGTGTTTCACAAAATGTATGTGACATTAGAAAAAAAATGTTGATCATGTATTTGGAAAAATGGTAAAAGTATATCAAATAAATGTTTCAGATACATATGAGAAATGTACAATGTTTAAGAAAAGGCTAGCATCAAACATGTATTTAAAAAAGGTAATCATGTATTAAAAATGTTAAATGTGTATAAAAAATTCTTGATATATACGAAAAAATGTAGGCATTAAAAAATTGCAAAAAATAATTGTGTATTCACAAACATTTAACATGTATAAAGTAATGTTGCACATTTACATGAAAAATGAACATAAAACACTGAGGAAAAATGAGACAAACAACAAATAGAGAGCAAAGAAAAAGTAAATTTAGAAGGTTCTAAAACTGAAGAAAAAATAAAAATCATAAATTAAAACACACATAAGAAAAGAAAAAAGAAAAAAGATGAAAAATGGAAAATGGATAGCCCTGCTCGGGAGCTGCAGCGCGAGCAGCTGAGCAAGCTGGTGAGACTGCACTTGTTTGACACTTATATCCTCCTCGCTCTGAAAGATAAACAAGCAGACAGATGACAGGTTTTGCACATACAAGTATCAGTGCTGACAATTCATCACATTTCTTACTAACGAATAAAGTGACACAGTTTAAAATAGCATTAACACAATATGGTATTGTTCAGGTCAAGACATGGCAGGAAATGACATTGTGAAGGAGTTGGCAGCTTCACAACACCACTGGATTACAGATCAATAACTCATAAGTATCAATGGTTAGTGTGCTGTCAATTTATCCCATTTCAGATTGGCAAAATAAGATCACTTGCTCTGTATAGTTTAATTTACGTAGTATGAAGAAGGAACTTGGTTGTACAACTGAAAACTTAAATTGAGAAGGACAAACTTTTGTTTATGAACTGGAGTACATAATAAACTTTAAACATGCAATTTGATGCAAACACCAAAAATAAACAACTGTTGTAGTCATGCCTAACCAAATATACACAACAAAGTTTGAAGGCTTGAGAAGGACAAACTTATATTATTGGTGAAGGCAAGCTCTATAAAGCCCTTGTCCATGCTGATGGGGGGGCAATTCAAGAAGTCTACCACAGAATCTTCTTCATAAGCATTGCATTTATCTACATTTTGTTAAGAGTAAATATAGATGTGACAATATAAGAAAAAATGGAGAATATTTAAGATAAGATGAAGAGTGATGCTACATAACCAAGTAGCTATAAATGTAAGTACAGCGATATAGGCAAAAGGTACAGCCAAGAGCAATGCAGAGCTAAACTTCTTCAGTACCATCGGTGTTATCCAACCTTATTGTAAGAGTAAATATAGATCTTATGTGTAGAAAATGGAGGGCAAAGGAAAATAAGCTGCAGAGTGATGGTACATGAACAACTACCTGTCAATATAAGTACACTGATAAAGGACAGCAGGTACTTACAAGAACAATGCAGAGCTAAAAAAATTCATTGGCATTGGATATATTCTACACTAATGTAACCATTCATACAGATCAGATAATTTGGAGCGAACAATTGATAAGCAAGCTATCATGCATACTGCTGTCACATAATGAACCAGGTATGTATGCAAGTACGGTGATACAGGACAACAGGTACTAACAAGAGCAAAGCAGCGGGCAGCATATTTGCGATATCCTGTTGTTCTTTTCAAACCGGAATTCTTTTTCGAGCAGATTTCCTACAAAAAAGATCCGTAAGGCACATGCGGAAAAGTAGAAGTTCAAATTGTCATGCGATATCATAGACAACACCTCATCCTCGGAACGAGACTAGTGCATAACAAGGTTTTCCCATTCAATGTCTTCTAAATTTAGCACAGGAGACTTCACCAGAAATTCATTTATAGACTTGCCATCAAAGTGTGATTTCCTCAGGTAACACCAATACTGCTGCAATGCTTCCTTGAAAAGCGCAAGCAAGCTTTGCTCGTCATGACTATCCAGATTGACCCTCGCCTACTTACAACAATGTAATGTAAATCATTGATGTGTTCAATCAGCAGAAAACAGGAAAATAATCACCATGAATAATAGCACTTACACGTAAGTGGGACAGGAAGATGTGAAAATGGTGTTTGTCTTCACTATAATCTTCCAATGATGGGAATATATGCACATGGTCCCTAACAACATTGAAAGCATTGTCTTTTAAACTGGGAATAACTGGAATGGGGTTCCAATCTGCAGGAATTGGCCGTCTCTGCAGTTGGGATAGGTCTTCGGCCGGTGGACTTGCTGTACTTTTTGCTGGAGTGGGATTTTTCTATGGTACGGCTGGTGCTATGGCAACTGAAATCAGCATACCTTTTGCTGGAGTGCAGGTCTTGTGTGGTGGGGCTAGTGGTGTGGCCATTGAAGTATGGGTACAGTCTGCTGGAGTCGGTCCTACGTTTTGTGTCACTGGTTGTATAGCCAATATAAGTGGGGTGCTGTCTGATTTCTCCGGCACAACCGCGTTTTTCAAGGACTTTGGTGGTGCTCCTTCAGGTTCGGCAATCACCCTCTTCCTTTTTGATGTCTGATGCACAAGAACAGCATTTGAGTGGAAAAACATGGTATGATGACAGATGGAATATGTATTGATAATGGATGGGCATGGCATCTCGACATATATGATGAGTAAACTAAGCAGATGGCGGTGCAACAAAGTAGAAGAAATGCAAGACAACATATGCAAGATACGCGCAATCAATAAAACCTTGCCAAATTAGAGCAGGCACCTTGATGGGTGAACATGACAGGCCATCTGCCTTTGACTCCTTGAGGTTAGAATAGTCATTAGGATCATATTCTGAACAAGAATCTACAGGTGGGGAGCGTATGAGTTTCATTGCATCCAGAATGGCACTCAATGCCTTGGTGCCAATTTTGTAAGTCATTGCAGTGTTCCACAATATTCTTCTGATGCGCGGATTCTGATATTCACTTTAATTACATATAATATCTGAGAACCATGAAAACATAAATAGTTGTGAGATTATCTTTGTAATGCAGAGGATATTCTAATATAGGGGCGCCCCTGTAAACACTTGAGCTCTATCACTGGATTCTGATGAGAGAGCTCATGTGTGCTGTAATATGGTGCGTGCATTTATATAATCTGGCACAAGTACACAAAAAATAGGCTCCATAAGTAAGGATAGTTGGCAGATGATAGGTTCAAAATATACTATATAGAGAGTTTATTGCCAAACCATGATAACAAGAGCACACAGCAACTAGGCAGATCATAGTGTACATAAAAGGGGTACACCATAACCACGATATATAAATCGGGAAAGTGGAACTGGCTTGAAAATATGGTGTTGTATTGCCGCTAGTAATTGAAAGCCTATCACTCAAGTACATGCCAGCTCTATCAGCTGTTGACTGCAGATGTCCCTGCTCCCCTTCCTGACAAGGAACATACTGTACGTACTAAATACAGAATAACAAAAGAGGAACATGTTAAAGAACAGAAGAGGAAGCATATTCTTGAGGTTCCGCTTAATTGCATACAATGTTGGTTGCCCACTCATGATGAATCACAGCGCCCAAAGAAATGCAATTCCATGTTGTCTCTCTATATGTGGCAATTTTGAACAAGAGTCATTAGGATCATATTCTGAACAAGAGTTAACAGGTGGGGAGCGTATGAGTTTCATTGCATCCAGAATGGCACTCAATGCCTTGGTGCCAATTTTGTAAGTCATTGCGGTGTTTAGCTTCAAGAGTGGACTACTGCTAGTGCGACACAAAGCAGCTACACAGATCATAGTGTAGATATAACAGGAAAACCATAAGCATCAGAGTAAAATCAGCAAAGTGGAACTTGCTGGAATATATGTGCTAGTATTGCCGGTATGGCTAGAAAGGCTTCGGATACCAGCTCTCTTCAACTGAAGGTGCGGTACTGTTAATATCAGTGTAACTCTCAAAGGCGACACAGCTCCCTGCATTTTCTTGCTATTCTTATAGGATTCAAGTGGGCAGGCCACTACAAATCCTATTCCCATGTTTACAAAATCCTACGAATCAAAGAGGCCCAACGAGTTCAAAGTGTCCATACCAACCGACCGTATAGACCTCTACACTACAAATGTCCCTGCTCATCTTCACTACAAGGAACATACTGTACTACTATCATACTCCCTCCGTTCCAAAATATAAGTCTTGGTAGAGATTTCCACTATGGATCACATACAGATGTATCCAGATACATTTTAGAGTGTAGATTCACTCATTTTGCTCCATATGTAGTCCATGGTGGAATCTATAAAAAGACTTGTATTTAGGAACGGAGAGAGTACTTATTAAAGAAGAACGGAAGAGGAACATGGTAAAGAAGAGCAAGCAGATTTTGGATAATAAAATGTTCGTTGCGCAGTGCCCACACATGATGAACCAGAGCGCATTAAGAAAGCAACTCCCTGCTGTCTCTCTATATGTGGTGCACGTGCTTTTTCGAAAGTAAAGTAGGAACATTAGCTGACCATTTAAATGTTATCTGTTTTAGTAATATTAGCATCATATCATATTCGTACTTGAGCAACAAGTTTGGAATTATGAGTGGCACATTGTTTAGCTTGATGGATTCAGGAGCAGTGCTAACAGGTACGATGATGGTACTGAATATAAAGGCATGTCTGCATTTGGGCCAGTCGACCATTTCAGGCGGTTGGATGAAGATCCTATGTCTCCTAACCCTTCTTCTTCCTCGTCTCTGATTCTTCCCATACAGAACACCGCACAGGCCGCCGGCCGGACCATCAGCCCCCACCGCCTGTGTTCCTCCGCCACCCCC
>NC_057808.1:18051768-18054239 GCF_018294505.1 Triticum aestivum | reverse complement strand
ACCCCCAACCAAAGTCCCCACCCGAGCCCCTTCGTTAGCACCGGCGAACTCCGGCGAACTCTAAAAAATCGACTGACCCAATTTTGAAATTTAGTCTACTGTGATTTAACTAGTGTGGAATATAAAAGGGGAAAACCATAAGCATTGGGAGTATAGTGTTGAGCGTGCCATGGCGGATCTGAAGGTGCAAACCGAACAAAGGCAACTTCGCAACCAATGTTTGCTCTCAACTAGCAAGTAAGTGATGGACAAGAAATCAGAGTAAAGCAGTGGCGATCTATTTTCTTGCTGTGATAAATAAGTTGAGCAGATACGAAAGAGTACTGCCTCTGGTGCGGCGCCATGTATGCATCTACTAAGAATTTGACGGTGCTGCGGTAGCGATGGCTGTCGGCGGCGTGGAAGCAGATCAAGGAGGGTAGACGGTGGCGGCCGGGCGTGATGGACGAGACGGTCGTAGGAGCGGCGCCGGCAAGGTGGACGACGGCGGGGATGAAGCGAGAGGACGGGATGCAAGGATCCCGGTCCGAAGCTGTGGATGAGAGAGGTCGATCTCTTGTAATGGACGGCGGCGTCGGGATATCAGCTCTGGCATGGTGGAGGAGGACGGCGGTGGATGGGGTGGCGGACGGAGGAGGCTCGGGTGGAGAGGGTGTTTTGGTTCCCACGGAGTACGAATGGGGAAATGGAGGTGGAGAGGAAGGGGGGAACCATGTCTTCAGGGCGCGCTTGTCTCAAATGCGAGGAAATTTACAAACTTAGCCCCCGTTTCAAATTTCCTACATCACAACAATATTAGTCGGTTGGGGATGGGACGGTAATCTCGCATACACCGAATATTTGCCGACGAGAGTTTGTTTTTGGTGCCCACCGTGTATGAATCGGGGAGGGAGTCGATTTCGGCCAAGGACACACTGTGTTTTGCCGCCCACCGTGTATGAATCGGGGAGGGAGTCGATTTCGGCCAAGGACACACTGTGTTTTGCCGCCCACCGTGTATGAATCCGGGTGAGAGGCGGTTATGTCACGTTCGAGTGAAATTACAAACCTACCCCTATCAAAACCTATAGAAATCGAGCAGATAGGCTTGCGTGGCAGGGATAGGCTTTGCACGGGACACGCAACATATAGTGTATCCCGTTTAGACATTAATTGCATATAAACCATGCATTGTTTCTAATTAAAGAATCTATGGATCACCAATATTAATAAACTATATAACATTACACGTGTCCCAAAATTCAAATGAATATGCATGTTTGATACACCAATTTGCGTTATGATATTATCGATGTCGTGATCTCTAGTTTAAATATTTGAATCCCATTTAATCCAGATATTCGTCTCATATAACTATCACTCATGCTTATATAGGACTATCTCTCTAGACCTATACGCGTTCATCGTCTCTCGGGTATCTCTCGTGCTACCTATATGTCGACAATGATCTTTTATCTTCGTAACACACTGACGGTACTCTCTCCCTCAACCTTCATCACTCTATCTCTCTCTAAGTATATCTCGCTCCCTGCTATGTGTCTCTAACTATGATTCTCCATGTGGAATCTCTTTCTCTCACACAAACACAAAACTTTGTCTTCCGGGGTCTCATTTCTCTCTAATATTCCCCTGTGTGCAACTCGCACACCCCTAATACAGAGATGTCTTTCGCTCCTTAGGTATGAGAACCTACGACTCTTCCTCTTAAATATCTCTTTCTCACACACAAACACAAACTCTGTCTCCCAGGGTCTCATATTTCTCCACTGTTCTCTTGCATGTCGCTCACACACACTATCTCTCCCTAGAGATATCTTGCGTTCCCTCATATGTTTCTCTAGCTACCACTCTCGTTTTGAAATATCTTTCTCTCTCGCAGACACAAAACTCCGTCTCTCGGGATCTCATTTCTCTCTGATATTTGTTTGTATGTGAGTCACATGCACCCTTTCTTCATCTCTCTCACACCCACACCCATAACTCAGCCTTATGATCCACTCGACTCCTATCTCTAACGCACACTAGCTAGCATCTTTATCTTTCTATTTATCTATTTCTCCATCAACCTTCTTTCATTTATAGGTTGATCTATTTTGCACAATCGTTGTGCCTCACTCCCTCTGCTCGCCATAGATGCATGCTCCAGCCCACGCCACTACCTCTTAAAGACAAAAACACGTGCTCAATTGTCGGGCCTTCTTCCCTGCATTCTCGCATGCATGCATATTTTCATACCGATCCGTCTCTCCCATGTTGTTGATCTTAGCTTATGACTTATGTCTTCTTTCTTTTATCTCGATCATGCGCGCACACACACACATCCCATGTATACATGTATACCTCTCACACATGCACGTTGAAGGTCTCTATGTCTCCATACGTAGTTAATTACCCTCAACCCTAACGCCACATTGAATCGTTCTCTTCTTGTGTGCACATAACTTCCGCATGGATGGGTAAAACACACACTC